>NC_074671.1:31364152-31636652 GCF_029448725.1 Salvelinus fontinalis | reverse complement strand
ATAGGCATGAGAATGTTTTAAACTGTACGTATATGGGAATATTTGTGCATGTACAGTATCTGGTGTTCCCATAATCATTTAAAATAACAGTACTAACACAGTTGATATCTTTGCCATGATTTCTGTCTTGATTTTAATTTCTAGTGTTGATTCAGGAGTTAATTTAACTTAACACCCAGTGGTGTACAAGAACCCCAGTGTTGTATGTTGGTATTAATAACCAGAGTCGAGTGCGATTGTTTAACTCTACACAGAGTAGAAATGACACAATCAAAACCACACCCATCATTGTCATATTTCCCAGAATGCTCTATTGTAGGTTGATTTTCACAATAGCTTGTATTAATATCTGTCTTTTGCATGTACATTGATTGATTAATTAATCTTATGCTACTCAAATATAAATAACATAAATGTTTCTAACATAAATCCAATCTGTTACTTGGATTCATTGCACCTGTTACTGCAATGGTTGTTCCACTTGAGATGATTTAGGTAGTCTCATTAATGAATCTTCCCTACCTTGGCAGTCGTTCTCAACACACGTTCCAGGTAATTAAAAGTTCAAATCGTTGAATATCCTCACTCTGGCTGGATTCCAATATGCATTACACATCACTTTGCAAGCCAAGCATAATGTGACTTGCAGGCCAGATGTGGAATGTAAACCAGGAGTTTCCTAACAACACCGACTTAGGGTATAACTAAGCTCTCAAAGAAAGGCCTTATCATACACACCTACTCATTCAAAGGTTTTTCTTTATTTGGACTATTTTCGACATTGTAGAATAGTAGTGAAGATAAAGAAAAACCCTTGGATGAGTAGGAGTTCTAAAACTTTTGAACGGTAGTGTGTGTAATGTAGTGTCAGAGTTGAATTTTTAAAGGCTAATAAGGTTGGCGGAACCGTTCATAGAGGGTTCTAGGAAGAACCTTTCAAAGGTAAAAGGGTTCTCGGTAGAACCATTCATAGAGGGTTTAAGGAAGAACCTTTAGATTGTTTTTACACTGCTGCTACTCGCTGTTTATTATCTATGCATAGTCACTTTACAAATGACCTCGACTAACCTGTACCCCCGCACATTGACTCGGTACCGGTACCCCCTGTATATAGCCTTGTTATTGTTATGTCATTTTTTTGTCTTACTTTTTGATTTTTTGTAATTTTTTTTCTCCTTAGTTTATTAAGTAAATATTTTCTTAACTCTATTTCTTGAACTGCATTGTTGGTTAAGGGCTTGTAAGTAAGCATTTCACCTGTTGTATTCGGCGCATGTGACAAATAAAATTTGATTTGATTTAGATGATAAAAGGGTTATTGGTAGAACTGTTACAGAGGGTTCTAGAGGAACCCTTCGTATACACGTAGGGTTCTAGGTAGAACCCTTTACAGAGGGCTCTCTAAGAACCACAAACTGAAGAACCCTACCTTTTGTTCTAGGAGTGCACACACATCAGCCCTGTGGTTATCCTCCCTTCAAACAAAGAATGTGTCCCAAATGGCAAACTATTCCCTTTATAGTGCATTACTTTTGACCAGGGCCCGTCACTAAAAAGGGAATAGGATGCTATTTGGGATGCAACCAAAGCCTACAACCAAAGCCTACAACCAAAGCCTACAACCAAAGCCTACAACCAAAGCCTACAACCAAAGCCTACAACCATAGCCTACAACCAAAGCCTACAACCAAAGCCTACAACCAAAGCCTACAACCAATGCCTACAACCAAAGCCTACAACCAAAGCCTACAACCAAAGCCTACAACCAAAGCCTACAACCAAAGCCTACAACCAAAGCGTGCCTGGAGAAAAACAGCCGCTGAACCCAATGCATGTGTGTATGGTGGAATCTGGAGCTGAGGGTGACATGAGTGTGTGTGTTTCAGGGTTTTGACAGGGGGCCAGTTCTGGGCCAGTAAAGACATCACACTGCTGGGTTTCTACCCTGGCTGTCTCTGACAGCCGGGGTTACGGAGGGATCAGATCACATATCACCATTCTATGTCCCAAATGCCACTCTATTATATAGTGCGCTACTTTTGACCAGGTCGGGAATAGGGTGCCGTTTGGGACCGATAAGACCGGTCTCTAGCGCTACAACCTCCTACCCCTAGACACTTCTCTACATTTGGCTCCAGCAGCACTAACAACACATCACGTCACAACAACACTTCGTGTGTGACTTCTGTTATTAGGTGATTCATTTCTAAGCGTTGAAGCAACACCATGCCGGGACACCACTTCGTTTGATCGCGTGCTATGTGATTTGTCTGTAAATGTGCCTGACCTCTGTGTTGACCCCTATCCTCAGTGTGGCCGAGACACTTCTCCACTCAACTCTGTACACTGAGTGTACAAAGCATTCAGAACGCCTTCCTAATTTCCCCTCAGAAAAGCCCCGACTCGTCGGGGCATGGACTCTACGTGGTGTCGATAGCGCTCCACAGGGATGCTGGCCCATGTGGACTCCAATGCTTCACCACAGTTAGGTCAAGTTAGCTGGATGTCCTTTGGGTGGTGGATCCTTCTTGATACACACGGGAAACCCTGCAGTTCTTGCCCCAAACCGTTGTTCCTGGCACCTACTACCATACCCCGTTCAAAGGCCCTTAAATATCTTGTCTTGCCCATTCATCCTCTGAATGGCACATATACACAATCCATGCCTCAATTGTCTCAAGGCTTTAAAATTATTCTTTAATCTACACTGACTGAAGTGGATTTAACAAGTGACATCAATAAGGGATCATAGCGTTCACCTGGATAGTCTGTCATGGAATGAGCAGGTGTTCATAATGTTTTGTACACTCAGCTGATGTACGGTGTCCATAATAGGACTACTGCTGAGACTGTGGCTGTCCTAATATGGACAGCTTAGTACTGTTCCTGTCCTATCCCCTTCCTGGCTGCATGCAGGGCCATATGTCTCCAGCCTTAGACCCACACCATCCCACACCGTCTCTCTAGCTTGACGCTCACAGGAGGATAACACAATTCCAATGGAGGAATGGAAGGTTGGAGCAGGGTAGAGCTGGAGGGGCGGAAAGGCTAGCTAAATGGATAAATGAGTTGGGAGGGGGAGGAGAGGAAGGAGGTAGGAAACGAGGATGACAGAGGGATGAAAGGAGGGGTAGACACTGAAATGGAGGTGTGTGAACAGGGATTTACAGAGGCAGAGTCCTGGAGCCTGCGGTGAGCTGATAGCCGTTCCTACTCCCCTCCTCCTCCTCTTCTCCTCTCCTCCATCACTCCGTGTCTCTCTGGAGAAATGCAGGGACTCTTTATCTACTGTGGGGTAGCTGCTAGCTGCTAACAGCATTTGGATAGCATCCCAAATGGTATCCTATTCCCTATATGGTGCACTACTTTTGACCAGAACCCTATGGGCTCTGGTCAAAAGTAGGGCACTATATTGGGAATAGGGTTCCATTTGGGATATACCACTATTCACCTCTCATGACTACAACACTGTTCTGGAAGCTCCATGCTCTACAGGATAGCTCTGAGGTAGTGAGATATACTATAGCTCGGGAGGAACATTCACCTTGTCCAGTAATAGTCTAAGAAATCAGGAAAATTATATATTCGCATGATGATAATAGTGATTGTGATTTATTTTCTTCCATTATGATCACAGTCTAATGTCAGCATACATTGCTGGAATAGTTGGGTACGGTTTAAGCATGACTCCTTGATATGATAATAGCCACTAAAGATGTTGTGGTTTCACCCTCAGTCTCGGTGGAAAATACTTCTCCTCCTCCTCCTCCTCCTCCCTTCTCCTCCTTTCTTCTCCTCCTCCTTCCTTCACCTCCCTTCCTCCACCTCCCTAGTGCTGTTGGAACATTTACTAACACACTCGCCTCTTTTGTAACGTGTCTGACTTGCTCTGGTCCATTACACACACAAACACACCCCACACCCACAGATACACAAAGCAGGAAGCGTTGTCATAATTTGATCATTTTCCTCTTAATATTCATACTTTCATGTCACTCCTATTTATATCCTATGTATATCAATGGATTATTATTTCACTCCTATTTCACATGTACTGTATATCAATGGGTTATTATATCACTCCTATTTCACATGTATATCAATGGGTTATTATATCACTCCTATTTCACATGTATATCAATGGGTTATTATATCACTCCTATTTCACATGTATATCAATGGGTTATTATATCACTCTTATTTCACATGTATATCAATGGGTTATTATATCACTCCTATTTCACATGTATATCAATGGGTTATTATATCACTCCTATTTCACATGTATATCAATGGGTTATTATATCACTCCTATTTCACATGTATATCAAAGGGTTATTATTCCAGCACTTGGCAGTGCAGGTCCTTTTCCAAATCCAAACTCTGGTCTGGTTCTCTCTCCAACATAATCTGCATCCCAAATGGCACCCTATTCCCTATACAGTGCACTACTTTTAACCAGAGCCCTGGTCTAAAGTAGTGCACTATGTAGGGAATAGGGAGCCACTTGGGACGTATTCCAGGACCGGCTGGTATTGCTGAGTGTTGGGTACTGGGAGTGGTGGTGGTTTTCCCCAGGTCTAGCAGGCTGGCCACTGGTGCTGAGTGTTGTAAGTGGTTTTGTACCATTCTAACTGGCTGCCTGGAAGACTTGTGCTGAGGGCTGTTAGTGGTTTTGTACTGCGGTCTGCGCCAGATGAGTTTTCAAAGCTCAATTCGTTTGGCTGGCCTGGCAGTCGACAGACTGTGACGAGACGAGATAAATAACCTTCTGTTTGACCCTTTACACTTCTCAGTATTCAGATATCAATCACACACAAACACACACACACACACACACACACACACACACACACACACACACACACACACACACACACACACACACACACACACACACACACACACACACACACACACACACACACACACACACACACACACACACACACACACACACACACACACACACACACACACACAAAGGTACAAACAAACAGAAACAAACATGCATGCACCCACCCACCCACGCACACACACACACACACACTAAATGCTTCTGTACAGCAGCAATGATTTCTCTAACCTCATTACAAACTCTTCTAAACCCTGGAGCAATAAAGCAATGGCTGTATAATTAAGCAATAAGGCCAGGGGGTGCGGTATATGGCCAATAGAACACAGCTAAGGGCTCTTCTTAAGCAAAACGCAACGTGGAGTGAATACAGACCTTAGCCGTTGTATATTGGTTTTATACCACAAACCCGAGGTGCCTTATTGCTATTATAAACTGGTTACCAAGGTCTGATATACCACGGCTTTCAAGCAATCATCAATCAGGCCTCGAACCACCCAGTTTATAATATGCCATGTAGAATTGCAATGATAATTCAGACTGCTACCAAATAAAAGTCAAGCGCATGCACATGCACTCACACGCACACAATTTCACTTTTGCTAGCATTCATTCGATCTCCCTCAATCACGACAACATTAACTCGGGAAGAGGTTGTTCACTTACCACCAGTTGCCACGGTGAGATCGCGCAGAAAATGTCCATAAAAGGGGAAATCGAAGGATAGATTGACTCTCTGCATGAAGGGGGATAAACATAAGACCCAGGTCAGAAAGAGAGCTCCAAAAAGACATGTAAGATAAAACTGAAAAAGACTCATTAGGATAAAAGTTGAGTCTCAGGCAGAGAAAGTCGGTTCAAGGAAAACAAAGAGGCACTCGGGGCAGAACATTCTTATGCTCAACCTTTCTCAGTTCTTTGGGTAGTTGACTATTCATTTTACCACAAGTCACGTTATGATTTGTTTTTAAGCAAATATTCATCTCCCAGGATAAAATACAATGTTGTGGTTATGAAAACGAAAACATTTCGGAGTTCATACATTTATTTTTTTTAATATTTTTTTTTACACACCCTTCCTAGAGCTTGAACATAAAAGAACATGCACTTTTCAATGAGCTCACAGAGTGAAACGCAATGTGCACACTCATTTATGTGCAAAACAAGATTAGTACAAAAATGTTCCCGACCAATTACTGAAAAATGAGTTCGATAACAAGTAAGAAAAACCCTAAATGAGCTGACTACAGTATATTTGTATTATATTCATATATTTCTATTGATTCCTAAATGTATATGCTATTGGATTTGACATTCTACCACACTCTTGGGACAATTTCTGTGTCAGATAGAGTAGTTAAATCGATTAAAATGTGATGGTTGACAGCACTGCTTTGAGGCAGCACAACTGTCACTTGGGCCATTGCAGTACTGTATAATGGCCTACGTCCCAAATGGCACCCTATTCCCAAGTGCACTACTTTTGTCCAGGGCCCATAGGACTGTATATAGGGAATAGGGTGCATAACTCCATGGTAAACATAGCAACATAATCCAGGATTAGGCCAGGGGGAGTAATGCTGCGGCCCACCACAGTCAATTACCATGACTAAACACAGTCGTTCAACAGCTTAGCTTCTACGCTTTATTTTGATGAATTTGCTTGTTTTACGATTCCATTGGCTGATTATGTTCTGTGGGTATTCCAACACACTGGGGCTGGCACAACGCGGTGCCAGAAATCAACACTGCTAACAGTGAGCCCTCCTTCTCCTCCTTCTAAGACACATTGTCGAACACGGCAGTCACATTTCTGGCCCACTAGCCTCCTTATGGTAATCTCTGGGGGGGTGTCCCAAACGGCATCCTATCCTATATAGTGCGCTACTCGGGTCAAAAAGCACTTCATAGGAAATAGTGTGCAAAGGGATGCATCCTCTGCGTATCCCCTGCTCAGCGAAGGGCCTTGTCAGTTTGGCTGAATGGGGTTTGGTACAGCTGGCTGGGCTGGCTGGCACTACTATCCCCACGCCAAATGGCTTGTGTCCGATGTGATGTCACACTCAGTGTGGTCTGTTTCTCTCCCTCTCCTCTTTTCTCCTGCTTCAATGACCAATGACCATTCACTTTGGGTATTCATGTCCAGCATCCAACATATTGATTGTCTGGACACAGTCTAAGCGTGCGTAGCAAATGACACCCTTTTCCCTATGTAGTGCATTACTTTTGACCAGGTCCCAAAGGTCAAAAGTAGTGCACTATGTAGGGAATAGAGTGCCATTTGGGAGCTACCCTGAGAAAACTTCCCAATACCACTTTCTCGGTTCTTTCACTGTGGAAGAATAAGGAAAGCTGCACTCTCCATAACCCTCTCCAATTAAAAGGGAAGCCTTGCCCCAGTTTGTATGGCTTAATCCATCATCCAGTGACTGAAGGGGAGAATACACAATGCACCACTCCATTTTCTGTCTTTACTCATT
This sequence comes from Salvelinus fontinalis, assembly GCF_029448725.1. Classification (NCBI taxonomy): domain Eukaryota; kingdom Metazoa; phylum Chordata; class Actinopteri; order Salmoniformes; family Salmonidae; genus Salvelinus; species Salvelinus fontinalis. Next base: position 31,629,317 of record NC_074671.1, on the reverse strand, counting down.
GTGGACGGGACATTGTTTCATTATTTACCCCCCATCTTTCCTCCTCCTTCCTTCATTCCACCCTGTTCTCTGTCTCCTGACTGTACAAGGACCTGATACAGATCCCAAAGTGGCTTGGTGACCTCATCAGTATGCACCTGTTCGTGCAGAGGTAGTGTGCTACGGAGTGAAGTTTTCCCCGGTTGCAGATCTAGGATCAGCTTCCCCTCCCCCAATCCTTTTTTATTTTTATTTTACCTTTATTTTACCAGGTAAGTTGACTGAGAACACGTTCTCCTTTGCAGCAACGACCTGGGGAATAGTTACAGGGGAGAGGAGGGGAATGAATGAGCCAATTGTAAACTGGGGATTATTAGGTGACCATGATGGTTTGAGGCCAGATTGGGAATTTAGCCAGGACACCGGGGTTAACACCCCTACTCTTACGATAAGTGCCATGGGATCTTTAATGACCTCAGAGAGTCAGGACACCCGTTTAACGTCCCATCCGAAAGACGGCACCCTACACAGGGCAGTGTCCCCAATCACTGCCCTGGGGCATTGGGATATTTTTTAGACCAGAGGAAAGAGTGCCTCCTACTGGCCCTCCAACACCACTTCCAGCAGCATCTGGTCTCCCATCCAGGGACTGACCAGGACCAACCCTGCTTAGCTTCAGAAGCAAGCCAGCAGTGGTATGCAGGGTGGTATGCTGCATAATCTTAACCATTAGTTGGCCCAAGATCACTGACCCAAGATCATTGTCTACGGTAAACTTCACCCTACTGCTGCAGGGTGCAACTCCCGCTGCAGAGTCTGTCCAATTGAAGGTCATTATGAGTCTATTTCATATCAAATCATTCCAAGTCATTCCAGGTATCTCCCATTTTTCCACATAATCAGAATCTGAGAGGAAGGTTGTCTTACCGCAGCTTGCCTGTGAGTGTTGGACAAAATGCCATGGATCTTCACCTTCTCCTTGTCCATCTGGTCAACGTTTACCCACAAGTCCTTGCTCATGGGGTCCGTGGGGCCGTAGGTCTTTGATGTGTAGTAGTTGTGATCTGTGTCCTCCTATTGGACACAAAACAAAAACACTGGTTAGTTACACTTTATTTGGAGTGTCCCTTTACAGACAGTCTATAGACGTACCTATATTGGAACGAAACAAAAGCACTGATTCAATAAGTGACCATTTGTCGATATTAATATAGTAAGACAAGAGCTGTGGTTCGTAGCTTGAGATTTATGAAAGGCCATCAAAACGTTGTTAGGTAGGGAGTGAAAGTATTGAATGAGAGTGGATGTAACCCTGTGCCACAGGGTGATTTATTAAAATAGAACCTCTGCTCCTTCATGTACATTAAGTCAGCTTTACGTGGGACGTTTTCTAGCCAGACAGAAACATCTATCGGTCTCTCCGTCTCTCAAGATAAATAATCCCTTGGCTTCAAAATTAACTGCAAAAGCATGGAAGACTAGTCTCAAATGATGACAGTTACAGTTAAATATGTGACTACCATTAATAGTAATTGAGTTAAACCTGTAGAACTGTTTTGATATCCATTGTATAATATACTTGTAAAAATGTTGATGACAGGTGTTATGAAAACAGTGTATGTGTGTGTTGACATGTGTCTTTGTGTGTGTACTCAAATCATATCAAACTGTATTTGTCACGTGCCGAATACAACAAGTGTAGACCTCACCGTGAAATGCTTACTTACAAGCCCTTAACCAAAAGTGCAATTCAAGAAGAGTTAAGAAACTATTTACCAAATAAACTAAAGTAAAGAATAATTGTTCAGCAGTCTTATGGATTGGAGGTAAAAGCTGTTAAGGAACCTTTTGATCCTAGACTTGGTGCGCTGGTACCACTGCGATAGAATAGAAAACGTTGGCGTATCCAAGATGGCGTAACAGTAGGACGTCTGTTTGTCTTGTCCTGTCCCATGTGTATATCTTTTTCTTCGTATATAAGATATAACTGCCAAAGGGGGCAGAGTATATATATATATTTTTTTAAATCTCAATTTCCATCTATGGACTGAACATACTCTCCTGCAACCCGCCTCAACCAATGTGGTACAGATCTGCAATTTTTTACACTTTAAAACCGCAACCCCCATCAGAAGCTAGCCGGCTAACTAGCTCCTAACTAGTAGTCAGTTATGCACTGCTAGCGGTCATCACCGTTAGCTCGGACAACAGCCAGCCTCAGCCCGGTCAATTCCTGCCAGTCTGCACAGCGCGATATCAACCCAGGGCATATCTGACTGCTTTTTCTCTACCACATCTCCAGATTCCTACCGCAAGCTCTGAATCTTTACACTGGGTCATCGCAGCTAGCTAGCTGCTATCCGAGTGGCTACTCCTGGCTAACGTCTCTGTCCCGAAGCAAGCACCAGTTAGCCTGGAGCTAGCCTTGAGCTAGGCCCATCTCCCGGCTAGCTGAAGTGGTCCATCAGCCAATTCTTGCCAATTGGCCTGGACCCTTTTACTGCCGACACGGAGCCCCGCCGATCCATCCATCCACTGATCTGCCGATGTAACCGTCCGAGGGGGTTTCAACAGGCACTTCCGTTGCGACGTCCCCCGAAGGCCCATCCGCTATCCCCGGCCCACTAGCTGTCTGAATTGTGAGTAGCTCGCCTAGCTACACTTTGTAGTCCATAATAGTTTTCAAGCCCTGTCACATCCGACGAGAGTCAGAGCCGATGCAGTAGGATTCAATCTTAATCCTGTATTGACTCTTTGCCTGTTTGATGGTTCGTCTGAGAGCATTGCGGGACAAGCGTCTGGATTAGTGTCCCGCTCCTTGAAAGCGGCAGCTCTAGCCTTTAGCTTGATGTGGATGTTGCCTGTAATCTATGGCTTCTGGTTGGAATATGTACTTATGGTCACCCTGGGGGGGGGGGGGGGAGGGACGTCATTGATGCACGTATTGATGAAGCCGATGACTGAGGTGGTATACTCCTCAATGCCATTGGATGAATCCCGGAACATATTCCAGTCTGTGCTAGCAAAACAGTCCTGTAGCGTAGCATCCACGTCATCTGACCTATTCCGATTAAGCGAGTAACTGGTACTTGCTGCTTAGTTTGAGCTTGTAAGCAGGAATCAAGAGGATAGAATTATGGTCAGATTTTCCAAATGGAGGGCGGGGGAGAGCTTTGTATGCATCTCTGTGTGTGGAGTAAAGGTGGTCTAGAATTTTTTCCCTCTGGTTGCACATGTGACATGCTGGTAAAAATTTGGTAAAACTAATTTAAGTTTGCCTGCATTAAAGTCCCCGGCCACTAGGAGCACCGCCTCTGGGTGAGAGTTTTCCTGTTTGCTTATGACGGAATACAACTCATGCCAGCATCAGTCTGTGGTGGTATGTAGACAGCTATGAAAAATACAGATGAAAAATGGAGCCGGGATTTTCTTGTTTGCTTATGGCCTTATAGAGTTGGTTTAGTGCGGTCTTAGTGCCAGCATCGGTCTGTGGTAGTAAATAGACGGCTACGAATAATATAGATGAGAATTCTCTTGGTAGATAGTGTGGTCTACATGTTATCATAAGGTACTCTACCTCAGGCGAGCAACAACTTGATACTTCTTGTTATTGACAAAAAGACACACACCCCCACCCCTCGTCTAACCAGATGTAGCTTCTTCTCTATTCTGCCGGTGCATGGCAAATCCCACCAGCTCTATATTATCCGTGTCGTCGTTCAGCCAGGACTTGATGAAACACAAGATATTACCGTTTTTAATGTCCCGTTGGTAGGATAATCGTAGGTCATCAATTTTATTTTACAATGATTGCATGTTAGCAAGTAGAACGAATGGCAGTGGGAGTTCTCTCGCTTGCCTACAGATTCTCAGAAGGCAGCCCGACCTGCGCCCTCTTTTCCTCTGTCTTTTCTTCACACAAATGAATCCACACAAATGTTATTTTTGGTCTTAAGCGATGGTAGCAGCAACATTATGTACAAAATAAGTTTAAAAACAAGTAACAAACAACTCAAAAAACCTAACAAAATATCATCCTCTTCGGCACACTCTTATCAGTACTGTAGGCTTATGCATATTTCTTCATTCTTCTTCATGTGTTCCACTTGGGCCCAGTCAGCATCTGAAGTGGTCGTAATGGCTGCTAATCAAATTAAGAAAGCCAGAAAGCATGACATCCTGCACTCGTAAAAGCCTGGCTTATAGGCTAATGGAGTGCAAAAGGCCCGGTCATGTTTTTTAACAGACACATTCATGAGGGCTTTTACGAGCAATGTGGACGCCACACGACTCCTTTTACTATTTCCTGTATGGAGTATGCCGAACGCCCTGAGCTGCACCCCTATCTCTGCCTGCGTCCCAAATGGCAGCTATTATCTACATAGGGCAATACTTTTGACGAGGGCCCCGAGGGCTCTGGTTAAAAGTAGTGCATTATATGTGGGACTGGGTGCCATTTGGGACAACATCTAACAGCTGGCAGAATGTTTTTTTAATGGGACATCTCTCTGATCTGCACCTCTCGTAACCCACTAATACAAATAGGAGTGTTAAACCTGATTCAAGACATGTATAATATGGTAAATCTGATGCAAATGCATAAAAAATAAAGTTTGACACTTGAAATTGAGCTCAGGTGCATCCTGTTTCCATTGATCATCCAGTTTCTACAACCTGATTAGAATCCACCTGTGGTAAATTCAATTGATTGGACATGATATGGAAAGGCACACACCTGTCTATATAAGGACCCACAGTTGACAGTGCATGGTGCTGGAGAACAAGGCTGATGTTTTACATATTTCTGACCAATTGTGTTTTTTTTGTTGCATTGTTTGTAACTTATTTTGTACATAATGTTGCTGCTACCGTCTCTTATGACCGAAAATAACTTCTGGACATCAGAACTGCGATTACTCACCACAGATTGGCAGAATCCTTTTTTCCCTTTAGTGAGTCTGACGAGCCCGATGTGAATGATATACTGCTTTCCCGGGAACAGGCCCAGATCCCCGTCATTTGCGTGAAGAGGTGGAGAAAAAGGGGTCAGAATTCGTAGGCGATCGAATAAACCCCCACTTCCTTCCATTCTGCTAGCAAACGTGCAATCTTTGGAGAGAAAAAATCGCTGACCTACGCGGAAGATTAAACTAACAACGGGACATTCAAAACTGTAATATATTATATGCCTTCCAACGAACCATCAAACAGGCATAGCGTCAATACAGGACTAAGATCGAATCGTACTACACCATCTCTGACGCTCGTCGGATGTGGCAGGGCTTGCAAACCATTACAGACTACAAAGGGAAGTACAGCCGAGAGCTGCCCAGTGACGTGAACCTACCAGACGAGCTAAACTACTTCTATGCTCGCTTCGAGGTAAATAACACTGAAACATGCATGAGAGCACCACCTGTTCCTGAAGACTCACATCACTCTCTCCGCAGCCGATGTGAGTAAGACCTGTAAATAGGTCAACATTCACAAGGCAGCAGGAGCAGACGGATTACCAGGATGTGTATTGCGTGCATGTGCTGACCAACTTGCAAGTGTCTTCACTGACATTTTCAACCTCTCCCTGTCCGAGTCTAATACTAACATGTTTTAAGCAGACCACCATAGTCCCTGTGCCCAAGAACTCTAAGGTAACCTGCCTAAATGACTACCGACCTGTAGCACTCACGTCTGTAGCCATGAAGTGCTTTGAAAGGCTTGTCATGGCTCACATCAACCTCAAGGCACGACAGAGGATAGTGCGTATGGCCCAGTACATCACTGGGGCCAAGCTTCCTGCCATCCAGGACCTCTATACCAAGTGGTGTCAGAGGAATGCGCTAAAAATTGTCAAGGACTCCAGCCACTCTAGTCATAGACTGTTCTCTCTGCTAACGCACGGCAAGCGGTACCAGAGCGCTAAGTCTAGGTCCAAGAGGCTTCTAAACAGCTTCTACCCCCAAGCCATAAGACTCCTAAACATCTAATCAAATGGCCACCCAGACTACTTGTGTTGCCCCCCCCCCCCCCTCTCTTTTACACTGCTGCTACTCTCTGTTGTTGTCATCTATGTCATCTATCACTTTAATAACTCTACCTATATGTACACATTACCTCAACTAACCGATGCCCCTGTACATCGACTCTGGACCCCCCTGTATATTATTGCTGCTCTTTAATTATTAGTTACTTTTATTTCTTATTCTTATTCATATTTTTCTTTAATTGCATTGTTGGTTAGGGGCTCGTGAGTAAGCATTTCACTGTAAGGTCTACACCTGTTGTATTCAGCGCATGTGACTAATACAATTTGATTTGACAAGCCTTGAGGTCGAGGGAATTGTCCGTAGAGCTCGGAGACAGGATTGTGTCGAGGCACAGATCTTGGGAAGGGTACCAAAACATTTCTGCAACATTGAAGGTCCCCAAGAACACAGTGGCCTCCATCATTTATAAATGGAAGAAGTTTGGAACCATCAAGACTCTTCCTAGAGCTGGCCGCTCGGCCAAACAGAGCAATCAGGGGAGAAGGGCCTTGGTCAGGGAGGTGACCAAGAACCCAATGGTTACTCTGACAGAGCTCCAGAATTCCTCTTTGGAGATGGGAGAACCTTCCAGCAGGTCAACCATCTCTGCAGCACTCGGCCAATCAGGCCTTTGTGGTAGAGTGGCCAGACAGAAGCCACTCCTCAGTAAAAGGCACAACAGCCCACTTGGAGTTTGCCAAAAGGCACCTGAAGACTCTCAGACCATGAGAAACAAGATTCTGTGGTCTGATGAAACCAAGATTGAACTCTTTGGCCTGAATGTCAAGCGTCACGTCTGGATGAACCCTGGCACCATCCCTACGGTGAAGCATGGTGGTGGCAGCATCATGCTGTGGGGATGTTTTTCAGCAGCAAGGACTGGGAGACTAGTCAGGATTGAGGGAAAGATGAACGGAGCAAAGTACAGAGAGATCCTTGATGAAAACCTGCTCCAAAGCACTCAGGAACTCAGACTGGGGCAAAGGTTAATCTTCCAACAGGACAACGACCCTAAGCAGACAGCCAAGACAACGCAGGAGTGGCTTCGGGTCAAGTCTCTGAATGCCCTCGAGTGGCCAAGGCAGAGCTGGGACTTGAACCTGATCGAACATCTCTGGAGAGACCTGAAAATAGCTGTGCAGCGACGCTCCCCATCCAACCTGACAGAGCTTGAGGGGATCTGCAGAGAAGAATGGGAGAAACTCCCTAAATACAGATTGTGCCAAGCTTGTAGCGTCATACCCAAGAAGAATTGAGGCTGTAATCGCTGCCAAAGGTACTTCAACAAAGTACCGAGTAAGGGTCTGAATACTTACCGTATGTAAATGTGATATTATTTGAAAAAGAAAATGTTTACAGAATTTTCTGAAAACATATTTTTACTTTGTCATTTTGGGGTATTGTGTGTAGATTGATGAGGGGGAAAAAATGATTTAATTAATGTAACATAACAAAATGTGGAAAAAGTCAAGAGGTCTGAATACTTTCCGAATGGACTATATATATAAGATAGAACTATTGTTTTGTTACTGAATGTTTTTTCTATCTAATAACTAAAAAGTCTGCATGGCATTTTAGTAACGCCAATTCAACAAAGCAAAGTAGGGCAACAGATGGGATAAGTCCCAAATAGTTCCATATTCCATATTCCCTATGGGCCCTGCTCAACAGTAGTGCACTATATTGGGAATAGGATGCCATTTGGGATTTACAGTAAGTAGATTCTTTGTACTAAAGACAGGTGAAATGTTGTTTACAAAGACACCGCTCTCCCCAACTGACAAGTCAGCAGGCATCATGCCAAACAAGGATAACATCTTAGTCTGCAAATGTGCTGAATCTCCACTTTGTTATTGTGGGTTGAAATCCGATAATATTCAGCAGCTTTGGAAGTTGCTCAATTGTTTAGTTGCTTGGGGAAGGAGAGGAGGCTTTTCAACTGACCTCTATCAGACTGATGAGTAGGACACGCTGTGCTTTGCGCTTCCTCTGATAATCTGAACATTCTGGTGTGTGTGAGTGCACGCATGCATTTGTGTACATGTGTGCGTGCATGTTCTCGCTCACGTGTGTGTGCTTGTGTTTTTGATTCTGTGTGTGTGTGTGTACCTGTTTGTGTGTGCGCGTGCGTGTTGGGCTAGTCAAAGAGCTGTGAGACAAACACTACATGGATTAAAACAAATATAACAACTCTTATTAAGAATAAACACATCGTTTTATTCCCCTTGGAGGACAGTAATGTGGAAGATGGGTGGGCCTCAACACGTCCCATGCCGTAATACTAGAGTCGTGACATTGGGACTATAAGGTTCTATCTGCGCAAATTTGAATACATGTTTGAATACATAAATCATTTTGGGGTTTTTTGATTTACCAAGATAGAGTCAGAACACATCATCAAATACATGAATAAATGTATTATGGTCATCAGACGAATTACTGTCATCACAGATCAACGATGTGACAACATCCCTTACTTGAAGACTTCTGACAGTGTTTTTTTTTTGCTTGCGTGCCACTGTTGCTGGCTAGACTAGCCTAGACGATACTCAGAGGGAGATGGCAAAAACGTGTTCTGATTGGTCCGTCCATATTTGCTTTTGTTTTGTGATTGGATTGCAGATAGAACCCAAGTTCAAATGGGTTTATGCATATAGAACTTTATACTTTATTTCCCTTAAAATGTACTTTTACAATGTAACTTCACAGACATATGAAGAACCATCTAAAGATCAATCGTACATGACTAACTCATTTTTTGACAAAAATGTCAGATATAACCTCAGAGTGTAGAATAGAATAGAGTGAGCGTGTTCTGGGTTTACGTAGCCCTGGTGGGATTAATACATAATAAACCTCTTAATTGAAGCTAGGCACAGCAGATGGGATATTGCTTTGTATTAATTGGGTCGACCTTAAAACACACATTACCAAAGACGTTTTTTTTGGGAGCATTTGGGAGCCGCGGGTGCAGACAAAGCTTGTTAAGAAAACAAGCACGCTTTAGCAGCCAGTCAGGTTTACTCAGCAGATTAGTTTTGGGGGGTTATAAAACAAAGAAAAACGAGTACCGCTAGACCCTTGATACGTTTCCTACTAATCAGTACAGGATGTGTTGGCTATTTCCGGCCGTCTTTGGAGAGGAGGAAGAGGAGGAAGTCGGGGAGGAACTCCTTGGAGGTGAGAGGGGCCCAGCTGGCTGTTGTCATACTAGTTCCCCCCCGTGAATGCCATTAAGCAGACAAATAATAAACCCACATGCAGTACGGTGTATGAGTCGCATTCCGTAAACCAAACAATCTCCAATTCACTTTTCAATTTCATGTATGAGTCATTTATTCAAGCTACTGCATCAACATTGCGTTACGGTGACGCCTGAATATCTTTATGCCAATGTTTTTCATTTCAAAATGTCACTGTCATCTCTTAAAAGATTCTGCCAAACAGATTTATTGTAGTGCAAGGAGATTGTTCCTAGCACTTCCTGTAAACAAACATCTACCTGTGGGTTTAATCACTTAGCTCCGACTACAGAGAGAGAAAGAGAGAGTGTTTGCTGGTTTAATTGGGTAAATAGGTATACTGTCACAATGGAGCATCAATCACATCAGTGTTACTGAATACACACAATACAGTACAGCTCTCTCCCTACTCTATGCATCCCACTATCCCTCCTACAACGCACACACACATTCACACACACACACACACGTAGGCATGCACACTGGCACGCACATACGCACAAACAACTTACACACACTAACACACACACACTACTGCGCTTTAGAAAGAAAACAGTACTCGTGTGTGCCCCTCACTCTCACGTCGGCTGATAATGTCTATGATCCATTATACCCACCGTTCATCACTCTGCATCATCCCCTGCCCATTGGAGCAGCATTAGTGGAGCGTGTGGTGAAATCCAACAGCATTGCATTGCATGGAGCTGAGGTGTGCTGCACCTGCTCACTAACAAACCAGTAGGGCTTGGTGCTTTGAACACGTCATCCAGGTGTGAAGCAAACAGGAGTCCACAAAATAGCACAACAGTAAACACGAAATCGTGAAACACATGGATAGAAAAGTCACGCTTGCGTTTTGAAACTTTTTGTTTTCTTGTTTTAACAACGAACTCAAGCTGTTGCAACCGAAGGCAGACTTATGAGCCTGTAAAATAGAGGGCTGCCAACTTTTGAAGAAAGCTTGGAGTGAGATTTGCAATTTGAATTTCATTGCCCCCTGGCACAACCCCTAGACGGGAGGAAAATTGTACTGTTTTATAGCTTTGTAGCTCAAGAGAATGTGACAAGGGGGTGTTCTCTTGAAAGCAGCCTCTATAGTCTATGGTCTACACCAGGCATGGGCAACTGGCGGCCATGTCAGTCAAATTTTGATTAGTAAGTTAGTCTCGCGGCCAGCTATCTAAACTTGTAGTAATCATGGTTGAATTACTGACCTTGGTGCCCCAATTGATAATCAGATTTCATATTAAAAACTGCAAGTATTTGTCTCCACCCTATGGCAAAATTAGTAGAATTTCATGAAATGAGTTATACAATTGCTAAATCTTCTCCCCACCCAATGGCAAAATGTGTAGAATTGCAGCAAACATGCTTTAAAACTACAATCTTTTCTCTATGCCCCATGGCAAAATGTGTAGCATTCCAGGAAATTAAATCGAAAACTGAAATTGTCTCTTCTCTGTCAAGAGGAGGGCCACTATTTAAAAAAATGGTATTGCTTAGGGCCCCCAAAAGGCTAGGGCCGGCTCTGACTGCATGTGTGGGTATGGATGTACAGGTACACAGACCCACGAGCCACTACGGCCTGATGAGTTTACATTTTTTGTGGCCCCCACCCCAATCAAAGTTGCCTAATCTTGGTCGACACCCACACACATACAGAGGTGTGTTGTTATTGAAGAGCTCTAGTGTTCTGTGGTTGCAGGTCTCTCTGTGCACCAGATAAACATGTGGTTAGGAGCCTTCTCAGCTAGCAGCTTTTAGGCTGGTTTACTTAAGGACACATAGACTTGTTCCTGTCTGAACTTCATGAGATTGTCCCAAGCAATATAACTAAAAAGATATTGGCAACCTGCCTCATCTCAAGATATAGGCTTCCAGTGCTTTAAACGAGAGCTGCATTGGAGGCTGATAGCAAAATGTGCTATCACTGCTAGGCTAGACACCACAGTAGAGGGAAGTCTGATGTTAATCTCGGCCCCAGCCCTGGCAGAGAGACACACTCCAGGTGGGACAGAGAGAGAGCCAGACTTAAATCAAGGCAGACGACACCGGCTGAGATCAAAACCACTGCAGGTTCAGTTTGGAGAGCAATAACAGTGCCGAGCACTGCAGTCAACTATCTGGTAGTACTGGGACAAATCAGCACGATTGAAGCCATTTCCTGGTAATGTCATTTAGTGAAGTAAGATATATATATACATTTAGAAAAGCATCTCTCCCAGGTAATCTTTTAATAAAGGTACTGTGAAAGGGTCATACTAACGCATTGTTCTGCAACTGAATATTTGATGGAAATCAAATGAAGCAATTGAAATGTTCAGAGCTGAGTCAATTCCTTTCCCGCTCTCTCTACTCCCAACTCAACAGAAATGAGGAATGTAATAATGCATCGCTCCCCTGGGATACTCCTGAGCAATCAGACAGACAGCACAGACCAGGGTCGTGTTCAGAAAGCCAGCAGAAATGGAGAGGGCCCTTACATGAATTCCTCCAAAAAGAAATGCTCGTTTTCCCCACATTTTTTTGTTGCTATGATGTGCATTAATTAATATGACCCTGGCTGGACAGACATCAAATAGCAGTAACTCCCCCTGCAGCCAACATAAAAGAGTCTAGGTAAAACCTTGGTAAAAACATGAACACTTCAATGAGCAGATTTGCAATCCTTGATTTATTTGGCCAACGTACACATACAGTCAATTCAGACTAGGAAACGTGACAGGTAGGAAGGAGACTGTATAGTTTCAATAGTTCGACCTGGCTTTTATGCCAGGAAGGCATAACATAACAGTCAGTGTTTCTCTTAGGATTTTTTTCAGCAGCGGTGGAAAAGTTAGTGTAATGGGGGGGGGGGGGGGGGGGGGGGGGGGGGGGGGGGCTTTGAACATTCAAACCTCTCTCGTAAGATCATTTATTTCTTAAACCCCACTGCATTTGAAGATAAGCATCAACAAAAGCCAACAAAGGCTTACTCTCGTTAATATAATCTTCTCCTTTGAACAGAAACGAATGCGTAGATGTTTTCACTCCTACAGCATGAACCGCTCAGCAGGGTTGGAGTCAATCAATTCCACTTTTCAATTCAGTCAATTCAGGAAATAAACTGAAATTCTAATTCCACATTTTTCAGAGAAGCATTGAGGATAATTGAAATTGAAATGCAATTTGTTTTTGGAATTGACTGAATTTAAATTGATTGACCCTCAACCCTGCTCGTCAGGAAGTTTGGGTGCACAGCAAAGAAAAATTTAACACTTAATTTCACCTTAATTAAAAAATTAAAAAACAATTCATCAGTGACACATTTCTTAGTGTAAGAAACCGACTGTATGCAAGACAGGATTCCATTGAAATAAGTTATACTTGAAAATTCTAAAAAGATTTAAAAAGAAAGAATTAAATGTCGTTCACAAATAATCCTGAAATATATTCTCAGACCGGAGAGAACATTTACCAGTTTTAACATTTGGGTTATTTTGTTGTGGTGTTGTGTTGACTGTTGATATTGCTGTAGAGTTGTTGATGAGGTGAATGTGGTGCGGGATGAATGTCGTGATGACACCATGTTAAATTCCACATGGCTTTATCAAAGACTGGATCACCTCATCAGTACTAAGCAGCAGCATGTCAACAAACAGACACACGGACTAGTCTCAGTAGAAATATAATACCACTTGCTCGATGTTGGATTATGTCTTAGTGCCCCACTCCTTTAGTTTATATAAACGTAGAAACTTTTTCCACTTCCATAAAATACTTTGGACAGCCAAAGCAAGCACACATGTCTTCATCCACAAAATGACGCTTTCTAATTCTACTTCTATACTCTCAGTGTTTCCCCTATGTCGTTGCCGCCTCTCGAGATGATAGAAATAATTGTAGGGATGGTGAAAAGTATTCAGTTTAACCTTAAACGACTAAAACCAGATATACAATATCTTTAAGAACTAACAATCACCAAAATAAACGAACTACACAGTCAGGGAGACCCTAAAATGCCATAGCATGTGGCACCCAGGGATTTTGTTATAATATTTCAGTCACTCAGATAGCATAAGAACACGACATAAGCCATGGCAAAAATGTGTAGAATTTCAGGAAATTTGCTTTAAAACTGCACATTTTCTCTCAGCCCCATGGCAAATTGTGTAGAATAATTAATGGAAATTATCTCTAAAGCTAAAAATATATATGTATATACATTGCTCAAAAAAATAAAGGGAACTCTAAAATAACACATCCTAGATCTGAATGAATGAAATATTCTTATTAAATACTTTTATCTTTACATAGTTGAATGTGCTGACAACAAAATGACACAAAAATGATCAATGGAAATCAAATTTATCAACCCATGGAGGTCTGGATTTGGAGTCACACTCAAAATTAAAGTGGATAACCACACTACAGGCTGATCCAACTTTGATGTAATGTCCTTAAAACAAGTCAAAATGAGGCTCAGTAGTGTGTGTGGCCTCCACGTGCCTGTATGACCTCCCTACAATGCCTGAGCATCCTCCTGATGAGGTGGCGGATGGTCTCCTGAGGGATCTCCTCCCAGACCTGGACTAAAGCATCCGCCAACTCCTGAACAGTCTCTGGTGTAACGTGGCGTTGGTGGATGGAGCGAGACATGATGTCCCAGATGTGCTCAATTGGATTCAGGTCTGGGGAACGGGCGGGCCAGTCCATAGCATCAATGCCTTCCTCTTGCAGGAACTGCTGACACACTCCAGCCACATGAGGTCTAGCATTGTCTTGAATTAGGAGGAACCCAGGGCCAACCGCACCAGCATATTGTCTCACAAGGGGTCTGAGGATCTCATCTCGGTACCTAATGGCAGTCAGGCTACCTCTAGCGAGCACATGGAGGGCTGTGCGGCCCCCCAAAGAAATGCCACCCCACACCATGACTGACCCACCGCCAAACCGGTCAAGCTGGAGGATGTTGCAGGCAGCAGAACGTTCTCCACGGTGTCTCCAGACTCTGTCACATGTGCTCATGTGCTCAGTGTGAACCTGCTTTCATCTGTGAAGAGCACAGGGCGCCAGTGGCGAATTTGCCAATCTTGGTGTTCTCTGGCAAATGCCAAACGTCCTGCACGGTGTTGGGCTGTAAGCACAACCCCCACCTGTGGACGTCGGGCCCTCATACCACCCTCATGGAGTCTGTTTCTGACCATTTGAGCAGACACATGCACATTTGTGGCCTGCTGGAGGTCATTTTGCAGGGCTCTGGCAGTGCTCCACCTCCTCCTCCTTGCACAAAGGTGGAGGTAGCGGTCCTGCTGCTGGGTTGTTGTCCTCCTACGGCCTCCTCCACGTCTCCTGATGTACTGGCCTGTCTCCTGGTAGCGCCTCCATGCTCTGGACACTACGCTGACAGACACAGCAAACCTTCTTGCCTCAGCTCGCATTGATGTGCCATCCTGGATGAGCTGCACTACCTGAGCCACTTGTGTGGGTTGTAGACTCCGTCTCATGCTACCCCTAGAGTGAAAGCACCGCCAGCATTCAAAAGTGACCAAAACATCAGCCAGGAAGCATAGGAAATGAGAAGTGGTCTGTGGTCACCACCTGCAGAACCACTCCTTTATTGGGGGTGTCTTGCTAATTGCCTATAATTTCCACATTTTGTCTATTCCATTTGCACAACATCATGTGAAATTTATTGTCAATCAGTGTTGCTTCCCTTGTGGACAGTTTGATTTCACAGAAGTGTGATTGACTTGGAGTTACATTGTGTTGTTTGTGTTCCTTTTATTTTTTTGAGCAGTGTATATAGATTTGCAGGGAATTCCTTTTAAAATTGTAAAATTCTCTCTCTGCCCTATGGCAAAATGTGTAGAATTTTCTCTCTGAGGCCAAGAGGAGTGCCTCTAAATTGCTATTGTGTTGTGTGTCAGCGGTGGCTATTAGCACCAATGCCCCGTAATTTCCCCTGTCAAGCTGCCTGCACCATCATCATCCCTTTGCCCCACCTCCCCCTTCCAATATGCATCCCTGTCTACAGGATAAAGGCTAGTCTTTTTATATTCATATCCCCAGACTAATAAGCGGCTGCTGACACCTTTCCTCCTTCCTTCTACCCAGCACTGGTCTGACTGAGAGTATTTAGAGTTTAGAGTGTGATTCTGTCACTGAAAACGTTTAACCATCCATATAATTATTATTATATATACATATGTAATCATATTTTTTGGAGTGGCCGTTGCTAAATGAGTGGCCATTGCTAAATGAATATAGGGGAAACTCTGACAATATAGAACTAGAAAGTGTAATCTTGGTAGTGGAAGAAGTTTATATGTTGAAATAAACTAAAGGGGTGTAGCACTAAGACATAATCCAACATCCAGTAAATGGTATTATATTCAGTGTTTAATTAGAGCCAGATCTGTTTGGACTGTTACGTTCCAGAACGTATTTGGACAGATCCGATACCTCTCGTGGAATGAAAAATAATGTTCACTTTTTGCAATGTAAAAATTCGAATAAATGTGATCAAAGTTCATTCGAGTTGCCTCTTCGTTAATTCTCCTGCCCCCCCCCCCCCCCTCCGTATCTATTACAGAACTAGAATTCACTTTTTATTAACACTCTCCCTCTGATAGACATGAGCCTGCAACTCTCATCTCTCTAGCATTGCACTTCATAATTTATTTCCTTATCGAATCCTAGGGTTCTGGAGATGCTGCCGCATGCCTAATGAATTGAAATACATTTGCCAAAGTTATAGAATTACTGCTGTCTGTTCAGAAATAAATGAAATAATTCAGAATAGCCTACTACACCATGAGAACGCCAAACATTTTGCCACAAAGGATAACTAGCTTCTTTTAAAAATCCAGTCCCACCTGGAGTGTGTCTCTCTGCCAGGACTGGGGCCAAGATTAACATCAGACTTCCCTCTACTGTGGTTTCTAGCCTAGCAGTGATAGCACATTTTTGCTATCAGCCTCCAATACAGCTCTCGTTTAAAGCACTGGAAGCCTATATCTTGAGATGAGGCAGGTTGCCAATATCTTTTTAGTTATATTGCTTGGGACAATCTCATGAAGTTCAGACAGGAACAAGTCTATGTGTCCTTAAGTAAACCAGCCTAAAAGCTGCTAGCTGAGAAGGCTCCTAACCACATGTTTATCTGGTGCACAGAGAGACCTGCAACCACAGAACACTAGAGCTCTTCAATAACAACACACCTCTGTATGTGTGTGGGTGTCGACCAAGGTTAGGCAACTTTGATGGGGGTGGGGGCCACAAAAAATGTAAACTCATCAGGCCGTAGTGGCTCGTGGGTCTGTGTACCTGCATCCATACCCACACATGCAGTCAGAGCCGGCCCTAGCCTTTTGGGGGCCATAAGCAATACAATTTCAGTTTTCGATTTAATTTCCTGGAATGCTACACATTTTGCCATGGGGCATAGAGAAAAGATTGTAGTTTTAAAGCATGTTTTCTGCAATTCTAAACATTTTGCCATTGGGTGGGGAGGAGATTTAGCAATTGTATAACTCATTTCATGAAATTCTACTAATTTTGCCATAGGGTGGAGACAAATACTTGCAGTTTTTAATATGAAATCTGATTATCAATTGGGGCACCCCGGTCGGTAATTCAACCATGATTACTACAAGTTTAGATAGCTGGCCGCGAAACTAACTTACTAATCAAAATTTGACTGACATGGCCGCCAGTTGCCCATGCCTGGTGTAGACCATAGACCATAGAGGCTGCTTTCAAGAGACCACCCCCTTGTCACATTCTCTTGAGCTACAAAGCTATAAAACAGTACAATTTTCCTCCCGTCTAGGGGTCGTGCCAGGGGGCAATGAAATTCAAATTGTAGTGTGTAACACAATAACAAGGTATAGCCTGCAGTCGGGAACGCGCAGCAAATATGTCAGTCAACAAACAGCACGCAGAAAAAACTGGCCTTCCACAATATCTTAAACAGCCTACAAAACACAAGTTGGAAAGCAAATGGCTCCTGCTGAAAAGACTCTAATCTGTCAGCTGCAGGTTACCAAAATATTTGATCAACTTCCAAATATTGTTTTACAAAATGAAACAATAGAGAGACGAGCTTTTGGCACAAGCACATAGGCCATCACCAGCTAGTGAGCTATGCATCATTGTCATTTTTAGGACTATAATTTGCTCCTCATATTGTAGCATATAATATGTGTCTCCCCACACCTACGCCCCTAGACTATTGATGGATTCAAGACGAGGTCGTTTTCAGTTGATCTCAGATTCTCAGTTTGTCCGTGTCAAAGTAGCCTGCCATTTCGATTACTTGTGCGGTATTAAGGTGCTTTCAAGACAACTGGGAACTCGGGAAAAAAACAAGGTCGAATAATGACGTCAGTGATCTTCAGGTTCAAAAGTCGGAGCTCTAGAAAGAGGCCAGAATTCCCCACTTGGAATTCTGAGTTGGATGACCATTCAAAACAGTCGGAGCTCATTTTTTCCCAGAGTTCCCAGTTGTTTTGAACGAGTCATTAAAAAAGATTATGCCAATGTCTTACATCATGTAAAATGACAGAATTCTATGAAATGGGTTTATAAAAAGGCCCCATTTGTGCAACTTCTGTAAGTGCCTCCTCTGCTCTATGCCGCTACACCAATGGGATGATATGCATGCAATGCTTTATTATCAGAGCTCCCCAGGTCACCCCCCCCCCCCCCCCCCCCCCCCCCCCTCTCTCACACTCACTTTTTGTTCCGGCACCTCCTAATTCACAAATTAAGCACTGATTTATACTGAGACTTGTGTCTGTTTGTTGGCATGCTGCTGCTTAGTACTGATGGAGGTGCTCTAGTCTGTGATAAAGCCATGTGGAATTTAACATGGCATCATTGGGACAATCATCCTGCACCACTTTCACAATGCTCCGGCGATATCACCACTCAACACAACACCACAACAAACACATGGCTGCCAAGCTTTCCCAACGCCCAAGCCATGATTAAGGACAACATGTACTGACTGGTTCAGCGGTTTGCTATTCGTCACAATGAACGAGGAATTGGTGACACAATCAATATCAAATCTTGATTGCATTGCACCCAATGGATTTAATGTTAGTTCATTCCCACACTTTGTACCACACCTGAAAGTAATTGTGGTTTAACTGAGATGACCTTTAGTCCCAAAATGTTTTGCTTGTCAGCAATCAGATTTTCAAGATATGTAACTTTCAAAATACAGAAATCACCCCCCTATGATGTATTTAGCATCATATGATAAACAGGACAACCACCGAAGCCCACGTAACGTGGGGGGGTTGAGCTTTGAGGGCCCATGCGCCTGTCATCGATGTCTATTATTTTTTATGTAATAAATCATTTTGACAGTAACCCTCCAAAAAGTAATTAATTCATAAAAACATCCCCCCCCCCCCCCCATATGTACTAGAAATCTAAGTGTTTGTTTCTTCAGGAATGTGACTTCAGGAATGTGACTGAAAAAGTGCCCCGGGTCTTAAAAAATAAACCATTTAACTGATTGAAAGTATAAGGGGGATATCGGGCGTGGTCAAGGCTACGACAGTTCCAGCGCAATGAGTGGAGCTTACTCAGGTGTTCAAAAGCTCATATCAGACCGAGAGACTGATGCTTCTCAGGTAGTTCTTTATGAACTTTAGTGTAGAAACTGATCTCTCCACAGAAGTGACAGTTACAAGGATGGTAAAAACAGCTTGATTGATGTGGCAACATCAGGGAAACTGGGCAGAAAGGAGGCGTGCTTCAAATACAGCAGTTCTGTAACACCTTTAATTGAGCCTCTCATTCTCCTTAATTGTCGGCTTCAACACATTACCACATTACCGGTGTGCAGCACAATGGACATATAATGCACAATGTCTCAGGAAAGGGTTTGCAAAAATACTCAGTATAGGAAACAGTCGGGCCCGCAACCTGGACCTACAGGCCCTGGTGAAAACGTGTTCAAACAAAAAAGGAGGACTTCAGGAGACTAGAGGAGTCTCTCAAGTTGTATCTAATTTAGGCCTAATTTAACGTATAAAGTTTATAAATTGAACCTAAATCGCAGCTCAAGACAGTATATAGCTATAGATTGTACACCACATTATGAAACCATCCCTAGTATCAACAACTTTCTATCCAAGCTGGGAGATGTCAGAGCGAGGACGGCTCATGTCATGCAGGTTCAGGTAGCCTATTCATAGGTTGCACCTCCGTCACTCGGTCATGTCTGTAACGGTCCTGACCTGTTTTATGTTGTTTTTGTATATTGTTTAGGTCAGGGCATGTGTTTTGGGTGGGCAGTCTATGTTATCTGTTTCTATGTTGGTTTTGGTTGCCTGGTATGGCTCTTAATTAGAGGCAGGTGTTTTGCGTTCTCCTCTAATTAAGAGTCATATTTAGGTAGGGTGTTCTCACTGTTTGTTTGTGGGTGATTGTCTCCTGTTTCTGTGTCGAAGTTACACCATACGGGATTGTTTCGGTTTGTTCGTTCGTTTTTTCGTCTTTGTCTGTTTTGTTTATTTAATAAATCATCATATATTCACAACCCGCTGCGCCTTGGCTCGATCACTACTCCACCTCTTCTTATGAAGAGAGAGAGGAACGCCGTAACAGAATCACCCACCATTCCAGAGCCAAGCAGCGGAGTAAATGGAGTAAGGGACAGGAAAAGAAGGAGCAATGGACATGGGACGATATATTGGACGGAAAGGGTTGCTACACATGGGAGGAGATCCTGGCTGGTAGGGATCGCCTCCCATGGGAACAGCTGGAGGCACTGAGGAGAGCAGAGGCTACCGGAGAGAGGAACCGGAGCTATGAGGGAACGCGTCTGGCACGGAAGCCCAAAAAGCCCGTAAGTAACTCCCAAAAATTTCTTGGAGGGGGCTAAGAGGTAGTGGGCCAAGGGCAGGTAGGAGACCTGCGCCCACTTCCCAGGCTTACCGTGGAGAGCGGGAGTACGGGCAGGCGCCGTGTTACGCAGTAGAGCGCACGGTGTCTCCTGTACGAGTGCATAGCCCAGTGCGGGTTATTCCACCTCCCCGCACTGGTAGGGCTAGATTGGGTATTGAGCCAGGTGCCATGAGGCCGGCTCAACGCGTCTGGTCTCCAGTGCGTCTCCTCGGGCCGGCATACATGGCACCGGCCTTACGCATGGTTTCCCCGGTTCGCCTACATAGGCCGGTGCGGGTTATTCCACCTCCCCGCACTGGTCGGGCGACCGGGAGCATTCAACCAGGTAAGGTTGGGCAGGCTCAATGCTCAAGAGTGCCAGTACGCCTCCACGGTCCGGTATTTCCGGCGCCACCTCCCCGCCCCAGCCTAGTACCTACAGTGCCTACACTACGCACTAGGCTACCAGTGCGTCTCCTGAGCCCAGTTCCTCCTCCACGCACTCTCTCTGTAGTGCGTGTATCCAGTTCGGTGCCTCCAGTTCCGGCACCACGCACAAAGCCTCCTGTGCGTCTCCAGAGCCCTGAACACACTGTATCTTCTCCCCCTACTAATCCTGATGTGCTTGTCCTCAGCCCGGTGTCACCAGTGCCGGTACCTCGCATCAGGTATAGAGTGGGCTTTGAGAATACAGTGTGCCCTGTCCCTGCTCCCCGCACTAGTAGGAAGGTGCTTATCCTTAGCTCGGTGCCTCCAGTTCCGGCACCACGCACCAGGTCTACAGTGCGCCGTATCCGGCCAGAGCCATCCGTCTCCCCAGCGCCATCTGAGCCATCCGTCTCCCCAGCGCCATCTGAGCCATCCGTCTCCCCAGCGCCATCTGAGCCATCCGTCTCCCCAGCGCCGTCTGAGCCATCCGTCTGCCATGAGCCTGCAAAGCCGCCCGTCTGCCATGAGCCTGCAAAGCCGCCCGTCTGCCATGAGCCTACAGAGCCGTCCGCCAGACAGGAGCCGCTAGAGCCGCCCGCCAGACAGGATCTGCCAGAGCCGCCAACCAGACAGGATCTGCCAGAGCCGCCAACCAGACAGGATCTGCCAGAGCCGCCAACCAGACAGGATCTGCCAGAGCCGCCAACCATACAGGATCTGCCAGAGCCGCCAACCAGACAGGATCTGCCAGAGCCGCCAGCAAGCCATGAGCAGCCAGAGCCGTCAGAGAGCCATGAGCGTCGAGAGCCGTCAGCCCGCCATGAGCGTCGAGAGCTGTCAGCCTGCCATGAGCGTCGAGAGCCGTCAGCCTGCCATGAGCGTCGAGAGCCGTCAGCCTGCCATGAGCGTCGAGAGCCGTCAGCCTGCCATGAGCGTCGAGAGCCGTCAGCCTGCCATGAGCGTCGAGAGCCGTCAGCCTGCCATGAGCGTCGAGAGCCGTCAGCCTGCCATGAGCGTCGAGAGCCGTCAGCCTGCCATGAGCGTCGAGAGCCGTCAGCCTGCCATGAGCGTCGAGAGCCGTCAGCCTGCATAGACCTGCCAGAGTCCCTCAGCCAGGATCTGCCAGAGTATATCAGCCGGGGCCTGCCCCTTGTCCCGGTGTTGCCCCTTGTCCCGGTGTTGCCCCTTGTCCCGGTGCTGCCCCTTGTCCCGGTGCTGCCCCTTGTCCCGGTGCTGCCCCTTATCCCGGTGCTGCCCCTTATCCCGGTGCTGCCCCTTGTCCCGGTGCTGCCCCTTATCCTGGTGCTGCCCCTTATCCTGGTGCTGCCCCTTGTCCCGGTGCTGCCCCTTGTCCCGGTGCTGCCCCTTGTCCCGGTGCTGCCCCTTGTCCCGGTGCTGCCCCTTCTCCTGGTGCTGGCCGTTTATTTAGGGGATGTGAGTTTTAGGGTGGTCATTGGGAGGGGAAGACAGAAACGGGGAGTGACTATGGTGGTGTGGGGACAGCGTCCAGAGCCGGAGCCACCACCGTGGTCAACTGCCCACCCAGACCCTCCCCTGGACTTTGTGCTGGTGCGCCCGGCGTTCGCACCTTGAGGGGGGGGTTCTGTAACGGTCCTGACCTGTTTTATGTTGTTTTTGTATATTGTTTAGGTCAGGGCATGTGTTTTGGGTGGGCAGTCTATGTTATCTGTTTCTATGTTGGTTTTGGTTGCCTGGTATGGCTCTTAATTAGAGGCAGGTGTTTTGCGTTCTCCTCTAATTAAGAGTCATATTTAGGTAGGGTGTTCTCACTGTTTGTTTGTGGGTGATTGTCTCCTGTTTCTGTGTCGAAGTTACACCATACGGGATTGTTTCGGTTTGTTCGTGCGTTTATGTAGTCTTTTCCTGTGTCAGCGTGCTTCGTGTATTTGTAAGTTCGTTTGTTCAGGTCTGTCTACATCGTTTTGTTATTTTGTTAGTTATATCAAGTATAGTTCGTTTTTCGTCTTTGTCTGTTTTGTTTATTTAATAAATCATCATGTATTCCCAACCCGCTGCGCCTTGGCTCGATCACTACTCCACCTCTTCTTATGAAGAGAGAGAGGAACGCCGTAACAATGTCATTGTTCTGAATGTTCTCAAGCAACCCGCTACCAACAGCGCCGTACTGGTGCCCTAAAGGGGTGATAAGCCCAGTCATTCTGGAACTAGGCTAACTACTGTTTCGTCTAAATTACACTATAGTGCCTGGAAATATGATGACATTGCTAAAGTAGTCAAATATTAAGTAAGCAAATATTTAGTAGCAAACAACTTTGCCAGCATTATCATGTGGTCAAATTGACTTTAGACAGAAGGCAATGTTGTCATTAGATAGCTAGCATTGCAAACATTAGCTAGCTAAAATCCGGTGGCCTCCACTGAATCTTAGCTAGCTAGCTAACTTTACACTGCATCTAAAAGTCAATCTGGTGACATCAAAATGATGACAAAAGGTTTTCCTGATAATTACTTGCCTCATTTTGAATGTCATTGTATTTCCAAGCCACTGTAATGCACTTTTGATTAAATCTTCATCAGCACTCATTGACGATGCATTGAGTAGAATGCTCAGTCGGGCATCGGTCCAAAAAGAACGTTCAAAACCAATATTGTGATGAGTGAATACAGGGAATGAATACAGGGCAACAAGGACAGCTGTATATTCTAAAACATCTATTGGTAGCTGACTAGTATTCTGTTGTATCGAAAATGTATTTGACATTCTGCAATATTTGAATTTCCAACTGTAATTACTGAAAAACTGATTACATTATTGCTACCAGCCAGTAGTCTTAAAATGGCAGCAATGCGACACCGTGTATAGCTTCGTGAAATGTTAGGCTTAACCTGAGAAAATGACGACCAAATAGGCCTACCAGTAAACAGTTATCCATAAGCTGAAGCAAAGCTATACCCTGGGTTCATAGAAATCCTATCATCGATTCGAGACATGCAGCCGCATACACATGTTGCATTTTCAGCACCATGGACAGCGATTGTTAGTATACTTTGTGAGTGACTGTCTGGATGACACATTTTTTTAAGGGGGGGGGGGGGCAAAGAAACTATGTTACGCAAGTGATGACAACAAACATGGTCTTACTTTCTATTGCCAAAATCGAAGGGCATTTCTATTGGCAAAATATGACTAAACTTAAACAATAATACATCTACAAGGCATGTTTTAGGACCACACTTACAGTTGAAGTCGGAAGTTTACATACACTTAGGTCATTAAAACTTGTTTTTCAACCACTTCACAAATCTCTTGTTAACAAACTATAGTTTTGGAAAGTCGGTTAGGACATCTATTTTGTGCATGACACAAGTCATTTTTCCCCCAAAAATTTACAGACAGATTATTTCACTGTATCACAATTCCAGTAGGTAAAAAGTTTACAAACACTAAGTTGACTGCGCCTTTACACAGCTTGGAACATTGCAGAAAATAATATCATGGCTTTAGAAGCTTCTCATAGGCTAATTGACATCATTTGAGTCAATTGGAGGTGTACCTGTGGATGTATTTCAAGGCCTACCTTCAAACTCAGTGCCTCTTTGCTTGACATCATGGGAAAATCAAAAGAAATCAGCCAAGACCTCAGAAAAAAAAATTGTAGACCTCCACAAGTCTGGTTCATCCTTGGGAGCAATTTACAAATGCCTGAAGGCACCACGCTCATCTGTACAAACAATAGTACGCAAGTATAAACACCATGGAACCACACAGCCGTCATGCCGCTCAGGAAGGATCTGTCTCATAGAAATGAACGTACTTTGGTTCGAAAAGTGCAAATCAATCCCAGAACAACAGCAAACGACTTTGTGAAGATGCTGGAGGAAACAGGTACAAAAGTATCTATATCCACAATAAAACAATTAGTATCAATATAGCATGAAAGGCCGCTCAGCAAGGAAGAAGACACTGCTCCAAAACCGCCATAAAAAAGCCATTCTACGGTTTGCAACTGCACATGGGGACAAAGATTGTACTTTTTGGAGAAATGTCCTCTGGTCTGATGAAACAAAAATAGAACTCTTTGGCCATAATGACCATCGTTATGTTTGGAGGAAAAAGGGGGAGGCTTGCAAGCAGAAGAACACCATCCCAACCATGAAGCACAGGGGTGGCAGCATCATGTTTTGGGGGTGCTTTGCTGCAAGAGGCACTGGTGCACTTCACAAAATAGATGGCATCATGAGGCAGGACAATTATGTGGATATATTGAAGCAACATCTCAAGACATCAGTCACGAAGTTAAAGCTTGGTCGCAAATGGGTCTTCCAAATGGACATTGACCCCAAGCAAACTTCCAAAGTTGTGGCAAAATGGCTTAAGGACAACAAAGTCAATGTAATGGAGTGGCCATCACAAAGCCTTGACCTCAATCCTGTAGAAAATTTGTGGGCAGAACTGAAAAAGCGTGTACGAGCAAGGAGGCCTACATACCTGATTCAGTTACACCAGCTCTGTCAGGAGGAATGGGACAAAATTCACCCAACTGATTGTGGAAGCTTGTGGAAGACTACCCGAAACGTTTGACCTAAGTTAAACAATTTAAAGGCAATGCTACCAAATACTAACTGAGTGTATGTAAACTTCTGACCCACTGGGAATGTGATGAAAGAAATAAAAGCTGAAATCAATCATTCTCTCTACTATTATTCTGACATTTCACATTCTTAAATTACAGTGGTGATCCTAACTGACCTAAGAAAGGGAATTTTTACTAGGATTAAATGTCAGGAATTATGAAAAACGGAGTTTAAATGTATTTGGCTAAGGTGTATGTAAACTTCCGACTTCAACTGTAAATATTCAAATGTGTGTGTTCACCATTGTTTCCTCACAACTACATTCCAAATTCTCACCTGATGACCTGTTCGTCCTCTCTCTGCCTCAACATGGGCGGCGTTTTCTCTCTCGCTCTCTCCACTGACTGTCTCTAACCCTTGCCATAACAACCAAATTAAATCAGAATGTAGGCAACAACTGTTTTGTTGTAGTACTTTGGCTACAGTCAGCAAAGATGATCAGTTGAACTGATAGTGCTTTTTAACTTCAATTCTCACCTGATGACCTGTTCGTCCTCTCCCTGCCTCAACATGGGTGGTGCGCTCTCTCACTCTCTCTATTATCTGTCTATCAACCCTGCCATGATCATATGACAAAAATGGCTGACCTTAAATTATGTTATGTTATATTATTATATTATGTTATATTATTATATATGTTATATTATGTTATATTAAATTATGGGGTTAGCTTATTAACAGGAATTAGATGGCGCTTTTATTAGCTAAATGATGTTTAACCTGGCAATATTTATAGCTAGCTGTCGGATTACATAGTACCAGTCTATTATGAAATGTACAGTGTAGTTCGCTAGCTATGTAGCCATTCATTCATTTACTTACAGTTCTCTGCAACAACAACACAAATCTTGTGTCCTGCCACCAGTAGTTCGCTAGTTACATGACAACATAGCAATACACTTATGAAATGTTCATGACCGTTTACTCGTTTTAAATGTTCCAAACATTTACACATTGGAGTGCTGTGAATATAGCTACCTCTCCTCAGCAAACACCACAAAGAGAAAGAAAGAGTGCATAGTACATGCGAAAAGGGAAAGAGAAGAAATTGCGCATTGCTCCGTTCATCTTACAGCCCATGGGCTGGCTGCCTCTGGGGAGTGGGGACCGGGCACAAACAAAAGCGTATTTAGCGGCAGTGGTATCCAATCATAAAATGAGGAACTGAGTAGCACTGTGGTGAAAAAGCCACATAAAGCCAGTAGTTGCCTGGCTCTTTAGGGTAAACTTGAACTGTTTCTAATATTGAGGGGGTAATGACCCCCTGCCCCCCCCCCCCCCCCCCCCCGCAAGTTACACACCTGGTGGTGTGTGGGTGGGCGCACATGGTGTGTATGTTTGTGCATGTGTGTGTTAGCACGCATGTGTTTGTATGTGTGTGTGAGTGTGTGTGTTTGGGTGGCCGCATGTGTGTGTATGTGTGTGTTTAGCTGAAGATCAAAGCGTCTTCTGTTATCACACAGAGCGACACTCGGGCTGCAGACCTGAGATGATTGAAGTCACAAAGAGACTTAACGATCAGTCTGGACCAGACGCACCGCCGCCATCTTTACGACTAAATGCCTGAGCGCTAGGCTGCAACGGTGAGCTGGGCTAGTAGGCACAATAACAAGGGACCTGGGTCCTTGCCTTTCATTTACAAAGGGCCACAGTGACACACAGACCAAGAGCCAGAACTTAATCTCCAGCTGGTCTATTGCTTTGTGACTGTCGAGAAGGAGGTCAAAGTTAAGGGGGAATACAACCACTTTACAACCTCATAAACATTACGTCCAGCATCATACCAGTGTCTTTGAGAAAACAGTACATTTCTACGTTATGTACTAAAAAAAAGATATGAAAAAACATAATTATGTAGAAAACAGTGATTTTCTAAGGCTATGAGATTCAAGGTGATGGAGGGAGCAGGGAAATGCATTCTCCCTGGCTAGAAACACATTGCAGTTTTTACCTTTCAATGCAATTTCATCATGCCATTTTTTATGACCATAAAAACTTGCTGCTTTCATGTAGTGCTGCTTTCATGTAGTGTATGGTGCTGAAGATAATACAGTGCCTTCAGAAAGTGTTCACAGCCCTTGACCTATTCCACATTTTGTTGTGTTACAGCCTGAACTCATTGATTAAATATATGTCTTTTCTCACCCATCTACACAATATACCTCATAATGACAAAGTGAAAACATGTTTTTAGAATTTTTTTTAAATGTTTTGAAAATGAAATACCGAAATATCATATTTACATAAGAATTTACAGCCCTGAGTTAATACATGTTATAATCACCTTTGGCAGTGATTACAGCTGTGAGTCTTTCTGGGCAATTTGTCTCCCAGTGTCTGTTGGAAAGCAGACTGAACCAGGTTTTCCTCTAGGATTTTGCTGTGCTTTGCTCTATTCCGTTTCTTTTTATCCTAAAAAACTCCCTAGTCCTTGCCAATGACAAGCATACCCATAACATGATGCCGCCCCTATGCTTGAAAATGTGAAGGGTGGTACTCAGGGATGTGTTGTGTTGGATTTCCCCCACACATAACACTTTTAATTCAGGACATAAAGTTAATTTCTTTGCCAATTTTTTTGCAGTTTTACTTTAGTGCCTTGCAAACTGGCATGCATGTTTTAGAATATTTTGTATACTGTCCAGGCTTCCTTCTTTTCACTCTGTCATTTACGTTAGTTTTGTGGAGTAACTACAATGTTGTTGATCCATCCTCAGTTTTCTCCTATCACAGCCATTAAACTCTGTAACCTTTTTAAAGTCACCATGGTCACCAAGTCATCATGGTGAAATCCTTGAGTTTCCTTCCTCTCTGGAAATTGTATCTTTGTAGGGACTGGGTGTATTGATGCACCATCCAAAGTGTAATTAATAATTTCACCATGCCTAAAGGGATATTCAAGGTACGTTTTTTTTTACCCATCTACCAATAGGTGCCCTTTGCAAGGCATTGGAAAACTTCCCTGGTCTTTGTGATAGAATCTGTGTTTAAAATTCACTGCTCGACTGAGGGACCTTACAGATAATTGCATGTGTGGGTTACAGATATGAGGTAGTCATTAAAAAAGAATGTAAACTCTATTACTGCACACAGAGTGAGTCCATGCAACTTATTATGTGCCTTTTGAAGCACATTGTGCCTTTTGAAACTTATTTAGGCTTGCCATAACAGAGGGATTGATTGCTTATTGACATTTCAGCTTTTCATTTTTAATGAATTTGTAAAAAAGAATTAAATATCATTCCACTTTAACATTAGGGGTTATTGTAACACAACAAAATGTGGAAAAAGTCAAGCGGTGTGAATACTTGCTGAAGGCACTGTAAATATAAAAAGTGGTGGAATTACCCTTTAATAACCTGTTGTTCTGGTCTCTTTCTGGGGTACTTTAAGGTGACTCACCCTCAGTCCACACACAGCAGGTTTTGATGAATGACTACCTAGGGGTGTGCTGAGCTTTAATTTGATATTAAGTATTCATCCGCCAAAAGGTCCCCTTGTCCTGTTTTTCATTATCACCTAATCACTCTGTTCTCGGGTTGTCTACTTTTTCTCCTCAGAGAGTTGCCCAGGAATATTTGTTGGACTACTGTAGTTGTAGATTAAAGAGGATTGAGGAACTAATGCAGTTTCGGCTCTGTTCATATTCTAATAGAGGCCTCACAGGTAAATCCAGACATTCTCCCTCCCTGTCTCAGAGGGTTATCTGGGGTGTTCCCTCTGTGGGCCCAAGTGTTTTCCCTAAATAGTTTTTCCTTGGCGGAACACCAAGCCCCCTGAAGTAACAGAGTTCTGGTAAGCCTCCGAAAGTATGAGGAGCTCAACAACAATGACAGGAATCTAGGAATCCAATAATAGGTCTTACCCAGAAAAAAAATACCAACAAGCACTAGTTCATGGTAAACAGGTTTGGTGCTACAAATATCCAGTGGTGTAAAGTACTTCATTAAAAATACTTTAAAGTACTACTTAAGTACTTTTTTGGGGGTATCTGTACTCTTCTCTACACTACTAAAGAAAATAATGTACTTTATACTTTATATATAACTTTAAATACATTTTCCCTGACACCCAAAAGTATTCGTTACATTTTGAATGCTTTGCAGGACTAGAAAATGGTCCAATTCACACACTTTAAGAGAACATCCCTGGTCATCCCTACTGCCTCTGATCTGGCAGGCTCACTAAACACAAATGCTTCATTTGTAAATGATGTCTGAGTGTATAAAAATAATTTGTGCCGTCTGGTTTGCTTAATATAAGGAATTTTAAATGGTTTATCCTTTTACATTTGATACTTAATTTGAGCAATTCCATTTACTTTTGATACCCAAGTATGTTTAAAACCAAGTACTTTGAAACTTTTACTCAAGTAATATTTCACTGGGTGTCTCTCACTTTTACTTGAGTTATTTTCTATTAAGGTATCTTTACTTTTACTCAAGTACCACTGCAAATATCAAACCCCTTTTTTTTGACAGTGGGCAACAGAGGTAAGAAGTGGATCCCTCCTATGTATCCTGCTGAGTAATGGTAGGGGAAACACTGTTGATGTACTGTACCTCTATCTGGGAACTGTTGTCAGTGTCCTGGCTGTCCTCTGCTGAGAGCAGGCCTGGGAAGTTCCCCTCAGGCTGGTCTTGACTCTGGTCTTGGTCCTGCTGATCCTGGTCCTGGCTGGCCCTGTTATTGTCCATGTTACGTGGTTGTTCTGGGGACAGCCACCTCCTCCACCGGTGACTGTACAACTTCACATCCACTGCCACGTCCTCCTCAGCCAGTGGCTGCCCCTGCAGGTAGGAGTAGGAGACCCCTGGGGAGCACAGATAAAGAGGAAGAGGGGAGATGAGTAAAAGCGGTACAGTGTAGGAGGAATATGCTGTTTTTAGTTGCAGTGACACAGGTACACTTTATTCGAAGAGAAATAAAGCAATAATGTAAACATGTTATGATTTAGAAATTTAAAAGTCACGAGTCATTTTTTATCATACCAATATTTTCCTTTCCTCAAATGTAAAAGGTGATTACAACATAACTCCTTTATTAGCTCAATAATTCTGCTCTCTCCTCAATATAATTTGTAAGCCAAGACATTCTCAACTATAGACCTTTTTAAGTAGTTAAACTGAAATGAGAAACGGGTTATATTGTACACCAGTGGATCCTAGCAGCATAATTACATAGAACAATAATATGTTTATGGTCAAAAAGGCAGTGGTCCAGCGATGGAGCCAAAACTCTGGTCTGGTCATTAATCTTCTGCCACTCTCATAAATCACTGTCTCAGTGGACTATTCTTCATTGCTTTAGGGAGAAATTATACTACTTTGGATGAAACAAATGCAGAATAGCATTGAAGCAGTGACTCAGCATATTTAAGACATACCAGTGGCCCATAGTCATACCTAGCCTACCTAGGGCCAAGAGTTTTTCCTGGCCATGTGAGCTGACCAGGATAAACTCTGATCAGGTCACAGTGAGGACAGGACAGGACAGGACACACACACACACACACACACACACACACACACACACACACACACACACACACACACACACACACACACGCCTCACGGATCCAAAAAGTTGGACCCGTCCTAAAATGGACCTGGTGCTTTCCCACCTGGACCCAATATGCATAAATAAATAAATACAAATAATATAGAGACCCGTTCCGAACGGACCCGAGGACAACTAGACCCGTTCTGTATTAACCTGTTCGGATCCAGACCCGGTCCGATCCAATCTGAGGGAGGAAAGCAGTGGAAAAATATGTTTTTTAGCTACATTATTAACCGAAGCTGATACAGTGTGAGAGGAGGGAGAGCGGTTCCGCTCAAGCAGGCAGGGGAGGGACCATACTATGTGCGAGTGACATGGGGAGCAGGGAGGAGGGAGGGAGAGAGGAGAGACAGCAAGCAAGCCTAATAGTCTAATAGCTGCCATAGCTAGGTCATTTATCATCAAATATGATGGCGTAGTAACTGTCTTGGACTGCTTGTCTGCATCAAACCGGGACAAGAACCTAGTTAAGCTAGCTAACGTTAGCTAGCTAGACTAACTGAGGCTGCAGTGGATGCGCTTTCTGATCTTACAGTTACAAATAACATCTCCATTCAGGAAATGAAGTAGCAGCCTGCCTACCTGTCGGCTCTTGGTTGTTGTAGCCTGTTATTATACAATTTCTCTCTCTCTTTCTCTACTGCAGGAGTCGCGCACAGAAATGCACTAGCCCTTAGGGACAAGTCAGTTAAAATGACACATACTGTACCCGAGACCCGTGACAATCATATCAGATCGGACCCAGATCCGTGACATTATCCGGATCAGGTCTCGGGTATTCAGGTACAGGTGGATCCGCAAAGACCTCTAACGCACACACAAATTCATGCAAAAACACACAATCATGACACCAGGCAGATCATCACTTCAGACAGTGTGTCCTAGAGCCTGCCTGGCACAGGTTTCTGCTTTTAATCACTTTCCCACTTACATTTCTTCCCCCAGACTCGTACAAAAACTGACATTAGTTCAAAGCCTGCCTGCCTGACCGTTAATGTCATTCCAGCTCTAATAATGAGGTTAGTTGTAAAAACAAATAACAAACGGCTCCCCCCCACTCTCTCTCGCCTCATCCTCCCTCCCCTCCGTCATCCCCTCTCTCTCTCTGGGCCCCAGATAGACCAGAAGTGTTCACCATGAGAGCAGGACTAGGGAGGTGAGAGTGGAGTGGAGGGGCTTAACATGCTAATGCGCCCAAAGTGGAGGCTGACAGTTTCACTCTGTAATGAGCATCCGCAAAGTAAACAGCTCAGAGACCAGCTGCTGCACGGATGAGACCAGGGAGACTATCTAACCAACTAACTCTCACACACACACACACACACACACACACACACACACACACACACACACACACACACACACACACACACACACACACACACACACACACACACACACACACACACACACACACACACACACACACACACACTTGCAGGAAGAACTGCAAGAATTCTAAAGTTAATGCTGAGGACACTACACGGAGTCCAATGTGCTGTACTCTAAATGTACTACTGGCTTAACTAAACTGTATATATTGACATCACAGACAATGCCGGTCATCAGTGGCGGCAGGTAGCCTAGCGGTTAAAGAGCGTTGGGCGCATTAACAAAAAGGTTGCTGGTTTGAATCACAAGCCGACAAACTGTCAATGTGCCCTTGAGCAAGGCACTTAATCCTAATTGTGCCTGTAAATCACTCTGGATTAGCGTGTCTGCTAAATAATGTGAATCACTAGACCACACTCTCTATCAGTAGTGAAACCATACTCTCTATCAGTAGACCACACTTTCTCTGCATCGGCTAATCTTTATCACTTTAAACCACAGGTCATTCTACAAGTCTATCAATAAAGTTTGGACAAATCTTTCCAGAAGTTCTTTAACTAAACACATTTGGATGCTGATCACAAGGCTAAAACATAACAAAGTTGACTGACGCAGACAGACTCCCAAACAGAATCCTTGAGGCCCCTTTCACCACCACCCCTCCAGTGAGCTCTTCTCATTATGAAGTCTAGGCAGCTATGTCTGTTTGGAGTATGTAGCATGCTGCTAATTACTATTCAGATCTCAATGCTGTTGTTCTTAGGTGTCTAACACTGCCCCTGTAGCCAAGCATGCATATTCCCCCACACCGAGACAATGCATGCCTGCAAGATGTCCTGTCAAAGAACACTGTATATTTCGATCCAAGGGAAACCTACAGTATACATTCCAGGAACACATACATTGTCTCTCACCCTCCAAAGGATCTTTGTTAGACACTTCAATATACATGGTGGAAAGTTGGCAAAAGAGAATAACTCGGAACACACCATGACTGGAAAATAGAGACCCTTGACAAATCTTTCTCTGAGTCACTGTGAATAAAAAACACCTGCACTGGTGTCTGTTGATCGCTCTCTCTCTCTGTAATGGTTTATACTTCTCCCAACTGGTTCAGGGCCAGTGAACTCTCTCATTGTCAAGGAGAGACTCCATGGTCTGTGTTAGTCATTTTAAAGGGGAAAGTACAGACCCCTGAGGAACACCCCGAATAAGTTCGTAGCAGGACGAGGCTTCTCCATGGATGTGTGAGTTCCTTCAGCTTTGTGTGAGAGAAAATCTTCCCCCTCTGTTCCTCTTTTACTCCCCCTGAATGCCCTGCAAACCTTTGCTGTGACTCTCAAGAGTGGCTCTGTTCGCCCGACTCACGCCTGTCAACACGACTAATCCACAAACGCCAGGAGAACTGTAATTTGGTTTCACCTAACGCTTTCAAGGACATTTAGGAGATCATGAAATCTCGGTGCAACCCTTCTTTTCATTCTCTTCCAGGGTATTAGGGTCCCGCTGGTTTTCCCCTTTCTCTGGTTGTCTACCTGACTCAATGGCACTGACAGGACGCTTCCGTACAAGGGTTCGCCCATACTGGAGAGAGGAATGTTGTGCGTGTGTGTGTGTGTGTGTGTGTGTGTGTGTGTGTGTGTGTGTGTGTGTGTGTGTGTGTGTGTGTGTGTGTGTGTGTGTGTGTGTGTGTGTGTGTGTGTGTGTGTGCATGCGTGCGTGCTGCATGTGTGTGCCCACAAGGAAAATTATAGGCTTTGGGGTTAAGTGTAGGGTTACAATTAGGGTTAGGGGTTACGTTAAGGGTTAGGGCTAAGTTTAGGACTAGGGGTTAGGGAAAATAGGAATTTGAATTGGAATCAATTGTTTGGTCCCCACAAGGATAGTAAAACAAATGTGTGTGTGTGAGTGTGAGAACGTGCGTGCGTACATGTTGGAGGGACACCTTTTGGCTCTGAGTGTCTCTTTTTGAGGGTGTCAGAGCACTCTTTTCTACCTCCCCATTGAAAGCAGCTCCATCAATGTAGCAGGAGCCCTTGCCAAGCATATGGAGATAAACTGGGGCCCTCAAGTATGCACAGAAACCCTGGACATACAGTGCCTTGCAAAAGTATTCATCCCAATTGGCGTTTTTCCTATTTTGTTGCATTACAACCTGTAATTTAAATGGATTTTTATTTGGATTTCATGTAAGGGACATACACAAAGTAGTCCAAATTGGTGAAGTGAAATGATTTTTTTTTAAATAAAAATAAAAAAACGGCAAAGTGGTGCGTATATATGTATTCACCCCCTTTGCTATGAAGCCCCTAAATAAGATCTGGTGCAACCAATTACCTTCAGAAGTCAAATAATTAGTTAAATAAAGTCCACCTGTGTGCAATCTAAGTGTCACATGATCTGTCACAAGATCTCAGTATATATACACCAGTTCTGAAAGGCCCCAGAGTCTGCAACACCACTAAGCAAGGGGTACTACCAAGCAAGCGGCTCCATGAAGACCAAGGAGCTCTCCAAACAGGTCAGGGACAAAGTTGTGGAGAAGTACAGATCAGGGTGTGGTTATAAAAAAATTAAGTGGTCCTATGGACGGAGTATCTGTCCATAAGACCACTTTAAACCATATACTCCACAGAGCTGGGCTTTATGGAAGAGTGGCCAGAAAAAAAGCCATTGCTTAAAGAAAAAAATATGCAACCATGTTTGGTGTTTGCCAAATGGCATGTGGGAGACTCCCCAAACATATGGAAGAAGGTACTCTGCTCAGATGAGACTAAAATTGAGCTTTTTGGCCTTCAAGGAAAACGCTATGTCTGGCGCAAACCCAACACCTCTCATCACCCCAAGAACAACATCCCCACAGTGAAGCATGGTGGTGGCAGCATCATGCTGTGGGGATGTTTTCATCTGCAGAGATTGGAAAACTGGTCAGAATTGAAGGAATGATGGATGGCGCTAAATACAAGGAAATTCTTGAAGGAAATCTGTTTGTCTTCCAGAGATTTTAAACTGTGACGAAGGTTCACGTTTCAGTAGGACAATGACCCTAAGCATACCGCTAAAGCAACACTTGAGTGGTTTAAGGGCAAACATATACATGTCTTGGAATGGCCTAGTCAAAGCCCAGACCTCAATCCAATTAAGAATCTGTGGTATGACTTAAAGATTGCTGTACACCAGCGGAGCCCATCCAACTTGAAGGAACTGGAGCAGTTTTGCATGGAATAATGGGCAAACATCCCAGTGGCTAGATGTGCCAAGCTCATAGAGACATACCCCAAGAGACTTGCAGCTGTAATTTTTGCAAAAGGTGGCTCTACAAAGTATTGGCTTTGGGGGGTGAATAGTTATGCACGCTCAAGTTTTCAGTTTTTTTTGTCTTATTTCTTGTTTGTTTCACAATAAAAAACAAATTGCATCTTCAAAATTGTAGGCAGGTTGTGTAAGTTAAATTATACAACCCCCCCCCCCCCCCCCCACACCCGAAATTAATTTTAATTCCAGGTTGTAAGGCCACAAAATAGGAAAAATGCCAAGGGGGGTGAATACTTTCACAAGCCACTGTATAGCCAACTTAATGAGGCGGGGCTGAGAGACTGAGGGGTCAAGTGGTTGTTCTGGAGTTGACATGTATAAATAATGATCAAAAGCCATAGAGATCATACAAGACACTGAGGTCATAAATAACCTTCTGGGGATGTAGTGGATGTACCTCAGTGATGTATCGTTTTGACTTTATTTCACCAGGAAGTTAGCCTTGTGAAACCAGCCTGATCTTGTAAACGCAGCAGTCAGTCTGCTTGACCAGGTTACCAGGAAGTCCCATTGAGGTCAGAAAACCCAAGGGAGTCTCCCCCTGGAATCCCCCACAGCTATCTTCCTAGTGAAATAAAGTCAAAATGAAACATCACTGAGTTTAAGGTACATCCAGTACACCTTGTCCCCAAGCACATGAAGATATCTCCCTGGGACCAACTGGGGCCCTCAGGTATGCACACAAACCCTGGACATATAGCCTCCTTTATGACGTGAGGCTGAAAAAAACAGCAAAAGGTGAACACTTAGAGAAATCACACGTAATTGGATGTACACAATGTGAAATAATGAGGCTTCAATTAGTATGAATCCTATTCAATGGGAGTAAAATGACAATTATTTCTGCAATCGTGTCCGGCGGGTTCCCCTCATTAGTGATCATTCAGTGAGTGGTGTTGGCAGGAGTACTCTGTCATCATCCAGAGACACAGCTGGGAGCCTTGGAAAGGTCAGCAAATAACTTCAGCCTTGAGCCAGGAAAGTCAGAAAAGATGATGATGTAAAAAGTAAATGGCACTGCAAATGACATTCCCCTACCTTTCTCTCCCCCCTTTGTTCCTCTTTAACGTTTCTGAGCACAACGGGTGAGCGGGTGAGTGGAGCTGGTTCACATGCTTGAGTTTTCAAAAGCTACTTGATTTATTCATCTTAATTAATCTCCTGAAGAAGACTAAAACAGTGAGGTTGTCCCTTATTACTCGATGAAGGTGTGAGAGAGAGGGGAACGAGGGAGAGAGAGAAAGATGGAGAAAATGCCCCAAAAAGAAAAGAAAGACCAAGCTTTTCTGTCTAACTGAGAGGGGATGAGGGAGAAGAGAGTGACAGAAGGGTTGGAAATAGTCCTCTATGAGTTTGGGTTCTGAAGTCTAACTCTCCTCATTGGTCTGTCTACTGTCGCTCGTCCACAATATTGATTCACAAGATCAACACTATACTACAGAGCAAAAATCCATGAAACACATCAGCAATAACAGTGCGGCATATAGTACAGAAAATCTGCTTCTGCTCGGTAGAAATCAAGCAAATACTAGATAAAGGTACATCATTATATAGAAGATAAAAGCACTGGGTAACTATTTGGGAGGTTTTCTTTTTTTCAAAAGAGTGAGATGGGGTGAGGGGGAAGGAAAAATGTACACTACTCATATTTTCTGTCAATCAATGACAGAGGCAAACTGCGAAAATGGCCTTCGCTCTGTCAAAAGAGAACTTGAACTCTCCTTGTCCCAGATATTCCCACAGGGTATGTTTGACATTGGCCAGATGGGCTGGCAGACAGACAGAGGAGACCTGATGCTCTCACACAAGTCAGAGCAGAACCTCTCACGTGAGGACGTACAGGGTCACCCAAGTGCAAGGGCAGGGGCATGGATGCACATACACAGAGAGAGGGAAACAACGAGAGAAGGAAACTGAGGGAAAACATAGCGTGCGTCCAAAATAGCACCTTATTACTTTAATATGTAGTGCCCTATATAAGGGACTCACTCATAGATAGAAAAGCCTTCCAGGAGGATATTTAGCAGCCATGTTCAATCTAAAGAGAGGCTGTGGACAGATAAGCCAAGGCAGAGGGAAGATCTGACTGATGAGTTAATAGAGTTTTAATGAAGACGGCTGTCCCTCTCTAGGCCTGATCTCACATCAAATATGAGGTACAGGGACTGTCACCGCTCCTTCACAGACTTCCTCTGTACTCTCTCTGATAACACTCTTCACAATCAACTCTCAATTCATTTAATCAGTTAGAGCTGATCTTTTTGTGCAGAAAGTGATTGCAGCTTTCACTGTTGATTATAGTTAATTTTAGTCATAGTTTAGTTCTGAGAGGATAATTGTTTTGTGCTGTAGACACCTACGATTTGTCTGTTCCACAAAGTGTGGAGACAAAAGAGGAACATTAACAATAACACATTTGGGCCAGACATGGGAGCCATGCACACTCCCTTCAGACATTGTAATTATACAGAGGAACGCGTGCTGTGTTCTCTACCTGTCCCAACATGTCCCTTGACTATTTTCTACTCTAAAACATAGACTTGTTATTACCCCATAGAGCTGACATGGACAGATTAGTAGTCCTCCGGGGACAAACAGCACCTGTTCAGTGCTGCTGAGACACTGAAAAGAGATGCATTCTCACTGCGTCCCAAATGATATCTTATCCCCTATTTAGTGAACTACTTTTGACCAGGGCCCATAAGGAATAGGAAATAGTAGTGGACTATATAGGGACTAGGGTGCCTTTTGGGATGCATTCCTAGTGACCACGCTACAGTCGTCATTTACACTCTAAGAAATGCTGGGTTAAAAACAACCCTGTTTGGGTTATTTGGTAACCCAGCACTGGGGAAATATTGGAGAGAACACACGCTTGGTTATTTTGACCCAGCCAGTTGGGTTGCATGAATAAAAAGTTGGGTTGTTGGGATTACCCAAACATGGGTTAATTTAACCATCAGTTGGGTATTTTCTACTCTCATGCTGGGTTGACCCCGCAGCTCTGTCTTTTTTAATGTAATCCTTAGGTTATTTTCAGGAGGCATGGCTTACTGGGGGTGTGGCTTTCAGATAGATCTTATTGGCCACCCATGAGAGTAAATGTCATTCCATACAGCAAGTTTACATACAGCAAATTCAAGGTGTTCTTATTTTTTTTACACATTCCTCTATGATATTAAGATTATGTATTACATATTATAATAAGGTATACCACCTTCTTGTATCCCAACAACAGGATTTACATAGGCTTTTAGGGAATTTATACAATTCTGTAAGCGTCATTGAATGTTCAAAAATGTCAATGTTCAACCTTAACATGTGATAACTATACAAGAGAACAGATGAAGAGGAATGGAATTTACTCTAATGGGTGGCTAAAAATAACTATCTGAAAGCCACACCCCTACTAAACTATGCTTCCAGACATCTGATCTGACCCACTGGGGCATATCCCAATAACCCAGCACCAATAACCTAGCACCAATAACCCAGCATCAATAACCCGTCTTTTTTCAAAAGAAAACAACCCAACTAAGTGACTCAACGCCTGCAAGACAGCAGTTGGGTCTACCAAACACCCAGAGTGTAGAGTGGTGGGCTGGCTAAGTGTTCTTCTTTTGAAATCTATGAAACCCACACGCATCTAAAAGCACAATGGCACCCACACTGGCTGAAGTGATCTCTGTGCTGTTAAAGTAGGGGAGACAAGGGATAAAACACTCTCAAACTGAATGCAAATCATCTCTATGACAGTCACCGCTTGGTACATCCTGTCTGACTACGTCATGCCCACACGATTGCTGCAGACATGTTGTTTTGTCAACAGTTAGTCCCATCTTTCTAGATGACGTCTCCGCATTACAAGCATCTGCTGAGCTACTGGGTGAGACTGCAAATAGGACGCAAAGAGACTTCCGGAATTGACAATGTGTCCAATACTGTATCACATTATCCAGGGGGGAACAGCGAAATTCAGAACTCCACAGCACAGAAATCCACAGCACAAAGTCATCAAGGCCCCCCTGCGGACCCTGGTTAAAAGCAGTGCACAACCTAGGAAATAGTGTGCCATTTGGGACTTAACCTAATGCAACCTAGTTCACTCGGGTACATGCATTACAGATTTATATTTAAACAGGGTAGGAACAGAGTACTTTCATGGACAACACGTGTCAAGTGTGACATTCGATTATGCAGACCATATAAAAATATTAAAGTTGAACAAAGTACTCCCAATAGCCTTGTAACATGGTTGGGTCTGTCGTAAAAAATAAAAGTGTGTGCCACAGGCCCGAGCGGAAGAAAGAGGCGAGAAAAACGGGCCATAAATAATAATACCAATCTGCACCCATCCAAAGTGTTAATTATATTCACACGAGAGCTGGGGGAGATGAATTAGCTCAAAACTAATGTTGTGTTCACACTCTGTTCCACAGTGCTCGGGGAAACTGATCCAATGAAGAGGTCTGTCAGAGTGTGTGTTTGGGTGGGTAGAGAGTGTGTGTGTGTGTGTGTGTGTGTGTGTGTGTGTGTGTGTGTGTGTGTGTGTGTGTGTGTGTGTGTGTGTGTGTGTGTGTGTGTGTGTGTGTGTGTGTGTGTGTGTGTGTGTGTGTGTGTGTGTGTGTGTGTGTGTGTGTGTGTGCATGTGGAGGGTAACATTCTGGTTTAGCTCGAGGTCCAAATGAAATGAAATCGCTTTCAATTTGTTACATCTGAAGCAGATTTCTCTCACTCGGGTATACACCTTACAGATCCATTTTCAACAAGGCTAGGAGCAGATCAATAATGCAGTCATTGAAAGATGGCCTTACTTTAAAGACAAATGTCCATTCAGTTTATCACCAGAATCCTTTATGGAGAGTATGTGAAACTTGGTAATTACATGGAGTTTCCTGAGCAAAGGCCCCTAGTCACAAATACGGTCACGAACCTCAATCACAGGGTTACAAACCTCAATCACAGGGTCACAAACCCCAAATACAGGGTCACAAACCCCAAACACACGGTCACAAACACAGACTAGAACCACCAGTGAGTCTGCCCTCACCACTGTGGCTTTCATGATATAATCAGTGGTTCTCTTTACTCAAAGACTGGTCAGCTTATGCATTGTACAGAACACACTGCACTTACTGTAACAAACAAACATACACAACACACACACAGAGAAGACATGGAGGGGGAGAGCGTGAAAAATAGAGAAAGAGAAGGAAAGAGAAAGAGAGAAAGAGGGAAGAGCCGGAGAGAACCACAAAGGGAAGTGAATTACTGCCTAATATTTCTGTATGGTGTGAGTGACAGAGGACATGTGGAATTCCACATTCTGGTCCGCCAGCCATGAAGTGGGTCATATTTCGCTAGATTGAGTGATAGCGTACAGGACAGAGTGCTGTGTGAGAGAGTGTGTGAGTGTGTGTGTGTTTTGCTCCAAGTGTATGTATAAGAGTGTGTTTGTTATTCACCGCAGAAAAAGCATGAGAAACATTGTCGTGGAATTATTTAACACGTTTCACATTAAAGCACTCTCATCTGAGCAACCTCTATCTCTTTTTCCACTCTTCTCCTCGCGTACATTGCTCCCTCGTAGGTGTTACTTAGCAGAGGCGTACGTTTAAAGTCAGAGCTGTAGTGGCAGTGAATGGACTGGGTTAGGACGTGTAAAAAGCCTTGAGCTCCACTCAGACAAGCCACTTCACTTCAATACTAGTCCCTTCATCCCCTAAGCTTTCACATATGTCTACACGTGTGTGTGTGTGTGTGTGTGTGTGTGTGTGTGTGTGTGTGTGTGTGTGTGTGTGTGTGTGTGTGTGTGTGTGTGTGTGTGTGTGTGTGTGTGTGTGTGTGTGTTCGTGTTCGTGTTCGTGTTCGTGTGTGTGTCTGGTCTAACTTTACTATCCTTTTGGGTAGCAAAAGTCCTCATATGCATAGTAAAACAAGAAAAATCGTAGGTCCCCAAAATGAGAAATCCTATTTTAGGCTTAGGGGTTAGGTTTGAGGTTAGGGGTTACGTTTAAGAGGGTTTCTGTTTATGCTGGTATTAAAGCTTGGGTTGCACGGGCCTTTTGCAACTTTCTGCCCTGTTTCTATATTGTACATCCGACCAGTCTGGAGAGGATGGCAGAACACGAAAGGCCGAGAGCTCAGAGGGGTCACCCATAACAGTTCAACGGGAGGAAGACAATTATTGATAAAGTGCTGAGGAATTGGGGTTAGGGTTAAGGTGAGGGTTACGGTGGCGGTCAGGTTAAGGGTTAGGAAAAATTGGATTTTGAATGGGAATACATTTTTGGGGTCCCCACTTGGATAGTGAAACCAATGTTTGTGTGTGTATGTGTGTGTGCGCACACGTACAATATTTCTTCTACTTCTCAGACTTTCCCATCACTGTGAGAAGTTATGGTAACTAAGACAAGGATCATTACAGTAAGAGAGCAGGTAGGGACAGATTCTGTCTACCTGAGAACCAGAGATGGACTCAGTTCCCACGTCTCTACAGTACAGGACTTGGAACAGGATCATTGGCTCAACCTTTTGATTACCATCCAGTGTAAGGAAGCCATTGAGTTTGATTTAGGCCTCCCGAGTGGCGCAGTGGTCTAACGCACTGCAATGCAGTGCTAGCTGTGCCACTAGTGATCCTGGTTTGAGTCCAGGCTGTGTCGCAGCCGGTTTCCTGTTTCCTGTGACACATTGGTGCGGCTGGCTTCCGGGTTAAGCGGGCATTGTGTCAAGAAGCAGTGCGGCTTGGTTGGGTTGTGTTTCGGAGGACGCACGGCTCTCGATCTTCGCCTCTCCCGAGTCCGTACGGGAGTTGCAGTGATGTGACAAGACTGTAACTACCATCTGAATATCAAATTGGGGAGAAAAAAGGGTAAAAAAATATGCCTACATTAAAAAAAAGTTTGATTTAATGTTATACTGGTATATCAGATAACTCCACTTTTTGAGAATGAAAATGAGGAATTGAGGGTCATTTCAATCACATCGATCAAGGTTGGTGCTTTGGTCTAAATACACTGCCGTCAATTTAATGGCAATCTCTTAAGAGGAGTGTCTGCAGCCAAACAGTGTGTATGGGGGGACCTTGCTTGTGCCAGAGACCCTTTAACTGAGTTTATCTATCTTTGTTTGTGTGTGTGTTTGCGCGCGCGTGTGTGTGTACATGCATGCGTGTGTGAATGTGTGCGAATGTGTGCGTGCATGTCTGTGTATCTGGCGATTGATTGACTCTGTGTGTATTGCCAGTGGTTTCTCTCTCTCTCTGAGGGGGTAAAGAGGCATAGTGAGGGCCTTGGGCCTGTCTTCAGTCTGGCTGTTAATCCATCAACATCAGAGAGCCTCTCCCTGTCCCTACCAAAGACCCTCAGAAGTCAATGAGATATACAAGA
Organism: Salvelinus fontinalis; assembly: GCF_029448725.1. Classification (NCBI taxonomy): domain Eukaryota; kingdom Metazoa; phylum Chordata; class Actinopteri; order Salmoniformes; family Salmonidae; genus Salvelinus; species Salvelinus fontinalis. The sequence continues at coordinate 31,586,540 of NC_074671.1, read as the reverse complement.
TGCCTGCTAAATAGCTGAAGGGTCCATCCACCGTACAAGTGAAGGGCAGTTAATTTTCCTGAAAATATATATATTTACAATCATTATGTATAAAAAGAGTCTCAAACCCCCCAAAATGTAGCCATATTTGCATTCTCTGCCGTTCACACCATCACAAAGCAACATTATAGAATATAAAAACCCAGGGTTGAGCTGCCGATAGGCCTTAATTAGACAGCTTCCATCTAAGCCGTGGAGCTCTCAATAGCTAACCCAGAGTGACAGACAGACACAGAAAGCCAGCTAATACCAAGCTTACAGCTAGGGGAATATCCTGGATCAAGCAAGGATTTTGCCTCTTAAATCCCACAACATTTATTCAGTGTTGTCTCTTCCCTTTTCCCAGTCAATACTAATTGATTCTTTTGATAGGTTTTTCTCTCTTGGTGCAAGTGGGTGATCTGTTTAATTTTCTATTAATCTGTTTAATTCTATTAATGAAATACTCATAATCTGTTTAATTAAATTGAAACAATATTTTGATAATTTGAGGTGATGAGATAAGTTCCCACAACCGATGTGAAACCAAAAACATACGTTCCCACAACTTCCAAGGAACCAAATGTGCTAGCTGGGTTATGACTAGCTATATTTGACTGTATTTACCACCAGTGCTAAATCAGTGGAGCTAATGACACAGGGCCGATGACACAGGCCGATGACACAGCCCCTTACACCCCTCTCACCACCTCTTCTCCCCAAGCCCAGTGTGTGTATATGTGTGTGTGTGTGTCCTATGGCAGATTCACAGTGACAGGCTCCTGCCTGGACATGACAGGCGACACATGGAGCCTGATATGAGAGCACAATCCCGCTGAAAGGCAGGTAATAAAGGGGGCCTCGGCTCCCCTGACACCATGTCCGTCTCGCTAGATGCCGGCGCTAAAACAGATTGCAGGGTGATTGACGTGATATTATGACCTTGTCTGTCACAGACCTCTCCCAGCTAGCACATAATGTTCTAAGAATCCTATGTTTCTAGAGCTTGGTGAAAGTGTTGTCCAATGATTATTTTGAATACCACCTTCCCACAACAATCTGAAAAGGGGTAAGGCTTGCAAGCCGAAGAACACCATCCCAACCATGAGCACAGGGGTGGCATCATGTTGTGGGGGTGCTTGGCTGCAGGAGGGACTGGTGCACTTCACAAAATAGATGACATCATGAGGCAGAAAAATAAAGTGGATATATTGAAGCAACATCTTAAGAAATCAGTCAGGAAGATAAAGCTTGGTCGCAAATGCGTCTTCCAAATGGACAATGACCCCAAGCATACTTTCAAATTTGTGGCAAAATGGCTTAAGGACAACAAAGTCAAGGTATTGGAGTGGCCATCACAAAGCCTTGACCTCAATTCTATAGAAAATTTGTGGGCAGAACTGAAAAGTGTGTGCGAGGACTACAACCCTGACTCAGTTACACCAGCTCTGTCAGGAGGAATGGGCCAAAATTCACCCAACTTATTGTGGGAAGCTTGTGGAAGGCTACCCTAAACATTTGACCCAAGTGAAACAATTTAAAGGCAACGCTACCAAATACTAATTGAGGGTATGTAAACTTCTGTCCGACTGGGAATGTGATGAAATAAATAAAAGCTGAAATAAATCATTTTCTTTACTATTATTCTGACATTTCACATTCTTAAAATAAAGTGATGATCCTAACTGACGTAAGACAGGGAATTTTTACAAAGATTAAATGTCAGGAATTATGAAAAACTGAGTTTAAATGTATTTGGCTAAGGTGTATTTGGCTAAGGTCTGTCTTCAACTGTATATACAAAGAAATGGCAATTGAAAAAAGGTAAAACTAAACAAAGTGCAGCTGGTTTGCAATCTTTCCAGCTTCAGTTTGAAGTGATTGTGTTAGCTGTGTTGTTGGCTAGCTCCTCTGAACAACAGTGTCCTGACGAGAGAGCACATTTTCTATGCCAGGCGAAATCGTGCCTCCATAGCTCATTGTTATGGGTGTATCCAAATAAATGTCACTAGAAAACAGGTTAAACAAATGCAGCTACTGTTGTTATTCTGTCTGCACTGTTTGATGTGACCGTAAGTTAACCGTAGTTGGCTAGCTAGCAAGCAAGCGATAAGAACATTGCCAACCAGTACAGCAATGGAACATTTAGAACGAACGACTGGGTCACGTCGATAAATACAGAACAAAAAGAACAAACGACTGGGTCGCGTCTCTAGCAATCCTAGATTTGTGTCGGGGCTATATCTTGTGGAAGGTTGAAATGCGACTAATAAATGAATCCAAATAACGTGTTTAATGAAAATATGTCAATCATTATTTGAATATGTTGGTAACCCATTGTAAAAAAGAGATAATGCCCTCGAAGCCGGTGTTTGAAGGATATATTGGCACGGTTTGCAAATATATCCTCCAAACACCGTCTTCTCGGGCATTATCACTTAAATTGAAATACAGTGATGTCATAATATTTCAGCCCAACTCCTTGTGACTTAAAGACATGCTCTGGAACTTTGGTGAGTACTAAGTATTTTTTAAAGTTCCCTGCTTTGGGCTGGATGTTGCAATGTGTAGTTCATATATGAATAATTGCTGTCTAATCTCAATTAGCAACAAAATGCTTAGTATTGAAAGTGACTGTTTTTCTGAAAGTTGTGCTGCGCCATTTTCCCTACAGCCACTAGCAATTCGAGTTCAACCAATGAGCGTCAGCCCCTCGCCATGTGAGTGACTGCTAGGAAGAGGCACATCATGCACGCAGAGTGAGAGAGAGCAATGATGTGGTGCTCATACTCTATTTGCACATATGTCACGTAGTTTCTGACATCAGTGGTTTTTTGGAGGATTCATGATTTCCTGTTTATTCCCTCAATCCGTCCTGACTTTGGGAATCTTCCAAATGGGATTTCTGGAAAAGCTGGGAATTTTGGGAAAGTTACAGGAATTTTGCAATCCCACTCACTGCACTAGGCTGTTGCTCAATGCAATTACTAGAATAGGCAGGTGCAAAGTCATGTGTCAGGAATTGTCCCAATTGTCCCAAAAGTCCCATTTTCTTTTGTTTACCCCTGGTAGTTACCATTTCCCAATAGTCAGTTGTCTCCTATGTTATGGGAAAATCCCTGCATTTTCCATTAAGGAAAGGAGAGGGATGGAGGGAAGTGGATTCCAGTCAGGACTTCACAGCTCTGTAGGGGAAAACAGGTGCAGCCTTGTAAAATAAGACAATAATCAGAAAGAGACAGAGAAAAAAGAGAGGGCGGGGAGAGTGAGAGGGCCAAAGAGGGGCTGGTAAGAATTACCAGAAAGTTTGATGCAGTCAACCCCCAGGTCAGACAGCTGGACCCCACTTCTCACGTATTCACACACGTGTTTATGTCCACCCTTACCCAATGTTAGACTCATAACCATCCATCCAACCCTCTCCACCCCCATCACTTCCCTGAAACAGTTACTTGTACCCCCACCCCCAACCAATAAAAAAAGAAACTCTCACTCACACACGTATGAGGAGAAAGTCTGAGGTCTGATGAGCAGTGGTAGAAAAAGCACCCAATTGTCATACTTGAGTAAAATATACCTTAATAGAAAGTCACCCAATAAAATACTACTTGAATAATTGTTTAAATATACTTGAGTATCAAAAAGTAAAAAGACAAATAATTTCAAAATCCTTATATTAAGATGGCGTAGCAGTCAGACGTCTTTGTCTTTGTCTTGTCGTGTCCAGTGTATATATCTTTTTTTGTCTTTGTATATATTTCGTATATATTTTTAACCTCAATTTCAACATACTCTCCTGCAACCCGCCTCACTCAATGTGGTATGGATCTGCTATTTTCTATACTTTTGAACCGGAACTCCCAATAGAAGCTAGCCAGCTAACTAGCTACTAGCTAGTAGTCAGTTAGCCACTGCTAGCGGTCATCAGCTAACCTCAGTCCGGTCAACTCCTGCCAGTCTGCACAGCGCGATTCAACCCAGAGCATATCGGACTGCATTTTCTCTACCACATCTCCACATCTCCGGATTCCTACCGCAAGCTCTGAACCTTTACACCGGATCATTGCAGCTAGCTAGCTGCTACCCGAGTGGTTACTCCTGGCTAATGTCCCTGTCCCGAAGCAAGCACCAGTTAGCCTGGAGCTAGTCCCGAGCTAGGCACACCTCTCGGCTAGCTGAAGAGGTCCATCAGCCAATTTCTTGGGCTACAATACCTATTTTGCCAATTGGCCTGGACCCTTTTACTGCCTACACGGAGCCCTGCCGATCCATCATGACTGGTCTGCCGACGTAACCGTCCGAGGGGGCTACAACAGACTCTTCTGTCGCGACGTCCCCCTAAGGCCCTTCTGCTAGCCTGCTAGCACCGAGCCGCTAGCTGTCTGAATCGCCGTGTCTCTAGCTTGTCTAGCTACTCACTGGACCTATGATCACTCGGCTATGCATGCCTCTCCCTTATGTCAAAATGCATTGTCAATTGCTGTTTTGGTTAGTGATTATTGTCTTATTTAACTGTAGAGCCTCCAGCCCTGCTCAATATGCCTTAGCTAGCCCTTTTATTCCACCTCCCACACATGGTGACTTCACCTGGTTTAAATGGTGTCTCTAGAGACAAAACCTCTCTCATCATCACTCAATGCCTAGGTTTACCTCCATTGTATTCACATCCTAGCACACCCTTGTCTGTACATTGTGCCTTGAATCTATTCTTCCGCGCCCAGAAACCTGCTTCTTTTACGCTCTGTTCCGAATGCACTAGACGACCAGTTCTTATAGCCTTTAGCTGTACCCTTATCCTACTCATCCTCTGTTGTTCTGGTGATGTAGAGGTTAATCCAGGCCCTGCAGCCCCTAGCTCCACTCCTATTCCCCAGGCGCTCTCATTTGTTGACTTCTGTAACCGTAAAAGCCTTGGTTTCATGCATGTTAACATTAGAAGCCTCCTCCCTAAGTTTGTTTTATTCACTGCTTTAGCACACTCTGCCAACCCGGATGTCGTAGCCGTGTCTGAATCCTGGCTTAGGAAGTCCACCAAATATCCAGAAATTTCCATCCCTAACTATAACATTTTCCGACAAGATAGAACTGCCAAAGGGGGCGGAGTTGCAATCTACTGCAGAGATAGCCTGCAGAGTTCTGTCATACTATCCAGGTCTGTGCCTAAACAATTCAAGCTTCTACTTTTAGAAATCCACCTTTCCAGGAACAAGTCTCTCACTGTTACCGCTTGTTATATACCACCTTCATCCCCCAGCTGTGCCCTGGACACTATATGTGAATTGATTGCCCCCCATCTATCTTCAGAGATCGTACTGTTAGGTGACCTAAACTGGGACATGCTTAACACTCCGGCCGTCCAACAATCTAAGCTAGATGCCCTCAATCTTACACAAATGATCAATGAACCTACCAGGTACAACCCCAAATCCGTAAACACGGGCACCCTCATAGATATCATCCTGACCAACCTGCCCTCTAAATTAAACCTCTGCTGTCTTCAACCAGGATCTCAGCGATCACTGCCTCATTGCCTGCGTCCGTAATGGGTGTGCGGTCAAACGACCACCCCTCATCACTGTCAAACGCTCCCTAAAACACTTCAGCGAGCAGGCCTTTCTAATGGAAGGATATTGACCTCATCCGGTCAGTAGAGGATGCCTGGTTATCATTTAAAAGTTATTTCCTCACCATCTTAAACAAGCATGCCCCCTTCAAAAAATGTAGAACCAGGAACAGATATAGCCCTTGGTTCACTCCAGACATGACTGCCCTTGACCAGCACAAAAACATCCTGTGGCATACTGCATTAGCAGAAGTTAGGAACCAATATACACAGGCAGTTAGGAAAGCAAAGGCTAGCTTTATCAAACAGAAATTTGCATCTTGTAGCACAAACTCCAAAAAGTTCTGGGACACTGTAAAGTCCATGGAGAATAAGAGAACCTCCTCCCAGCTGTACCACTGCACGGAGGCTAGGAAACACTGTCACCACTGATAAATCCACGATGATTGAGAATTTCAATAAGCATTTTTCTACGGCTGGCCATGCTTTCCACCTGGCTACCCCTACCCTGGTCAACAGCTCTGCACCCCCCACAGAAATTTTCCCAAGCCTCCCCATTTCTCCTTCACCCAAATCCAGATAGCTGATATTCTGAAAGAGCTGCATAATCTGGACACCTACAATTCAGCTGGGCTAGACAATCTGGACCCTCTCTTTCTAAAATTATCCACCTCAACCCCTATTACTAGCCTGTTCAACCTCTCTTTCGTATCGTCTAAGATCCCCAAAGATTGGAAAGCTGCCGCGGTCAACGCCCTCTTCAAAGTGGGAGACTGTTACAGAACTATATCTATCATACACTCCTTCCTAGGGTCTTTGAAAGCCAAGTTAACAAACAGATCACCGACCATTTCGAATCCCACCGTACCTTCTCCGCTATGCATTCTGGTTTCCGAGCTGGTCATGGGTGCACCTCAGCCACGCTCAAGGTCCTAAACAATATCATAATCGGCATCGATAAAAGACAATACCGTGCAGCCATCTTCATCGACCTGGCCAAGGCTTTCGACTCTATCAATCACCACATTCTTATCGGCAGACTCAACAGCCTTGGTTTCTCTAATGACTGCCTAGCTTGGTTCACCAACTACTTCTCAGATAGAGTTCAGTGTGTCAAATTGGAGGGCCTGTTGTCCGGACCTCTGGCAGTCTCTATGGGGGTGCCACAGGGTTAAGTTCTCAGGCCGACTCTTTTCTCTGTATACATCAACGATGTCGCTTTTGCTGCTGGTTATTCTCTGATCCACCTATACGCAGACGACACCATTCTGTATACTTCTGGCCCTTCTTTGGACACTGTGTTTACTAACCTTCAGACGAGCTTCAATGCCATACAAGTCTCCTTCCGTGGCCTCCAACTGCTCTTAATTGCAAGTAAACTAAATGCATGCTCTTCAACTGATCGCTGCCTGCACCTGCCCGCCCGTCCAGCATCACTACTCTGGACGGTTCTGACTTAGAATATGTGGACAACTACAAATACCTAGGTGTCTGGTTAGACTGTAAACTCTCCTTCCAGACTCACATTAAGCATCTCCAATCCAAAATTAAATCTAGAATCGGCCTCCTATTTCGCAACAAAGCATCCTTCGCTCATGATGCCGTACATACCCTGGTAAAACTGACTATCCTACCGATTCTTGACTTCGGCGATGTCATTTACAAAATAATCTCCAACACTCGACTCAGTAAATGGGATGCAGTCTATCACAGTGCCATCCGTTTTGTCACCAAAGCCCCATATAGTACCCACCACTGCGACCATTATGCTTTCGTTGGCTGGCCCTCCCTTAATATTCAATGTCAAACCCACCCATCAGGTCATCTATAAGTCTTTGCGAGGTAAAGCTCCGCCTTATCTCAGCTCATTGGTCACCATAGCAGCACCCACCCGTAGCACTGCGCTCCAGCAGGTATATTTCACTGGTCAACCCCAAAGCCAATTCCTTCTTTGGCCGCCTTTCCTTCCAGTTCTTTGCTGCCAATGACTGGAACGAATTGCAAAAATGACTGAAGCTGGAGACTCATATCTCCCTCACTAACTTTAAGCACCAGCTGTCAGAGAAGCTTACAGATCATTGCACCTGTACATAATCCATCAATATGTGTATATATGCATGGAGCATAATGTATTTACAGTTTTATTCATGTTTTCAATTCCTGGTAACAAATAATGCATTCCGATTATTGCATATATTATAATGGACCTTTGATGTGTGTAAAACACTTTTTTGAAGGTTGTATTGATTACAATGAGCATGGTTTGCCAGCTATGTGTGGCGTCTACACTCAGTTTGTTGTTTATATTATATTTGTTATTTATATTAAAACATTTTCATTAAATCGATTTTAATCCGAACAAAAGTTTTGTTGCTAAGGATTCCACAACACGGTTAGCCTTTATGGCTTGGACTGTAAGTTCGTGTTCCTTTTTTTGCGTGGATTCGCGAGTGCTAGCTGGCTAACGTCGTGGGAAAGTCTCATTGTTATCTTTTCGTAAAACAACTGGTTGCAGTAAAGAGCCAATCTGGATACTAAGGAGATCCTGAGGGAAATTGACAAGTACCAACAGCTTTACGCTATGGCGGAACAACATACTTCATCATGGAAAGATCCGACCACCTCACAAAATAGCTTTAACCCGACAAAAAAAGAAAAACAGATTCATCTACAGGCACGGACGATTTACTTACCATTGAGGTAGAGGCTAGTGCTCTGGCTGGAATCCATGCAACACTGGAAAACTTGTGTGAGGAGGTAGCAGGGCTGATGGCGTGTTTGGAGTTCAGCCAGAGTGAAATTCTCACGCTCCAAAGAGAAAACAAGACACTCACAGCCAAGGTAAAAATCCACGATTCCAACATGGATTGTCTACTTAGGGAAAACAGGGTGATGAAGGAGTCGTGACTAGACATAACAAGTCGTATCATGCGTGAAAATATTTTTTTTCTGGTATTCCTGAGGATGCATCCAATAATCTAGAGGGTGCATTCAGAGAATTCATGCAATCCGCCTTGAAACTTTCTATAGAGACTGTAAACAAGGTGGCTTTCCACCGAGTACACAGACTTGAAGCTCGAAGCGAGAAAACCAAGGGTCCCCGACAGATCATCGGAAAATTTGAACACTACCAAAAAAAAGAGCTGATCAAAAGTAGGGGAAGGGAGCTTAAACGGACCAAGTTCGGTCTCAATGACCAATTTCCAAGGGAGATAAATGAACGTCGTAAGAGACTGTATCCGGTACAAAGACAACAAAGGGAGAATGGTAAGCGTGCCTTTATCATTTTGGACAAACTCTTTATAGATGGACAGCTATTCCGAGACAGCTTCATAACACCGTGGCTGTACTAACTTCTACAGAGACTTCAGGTTACGAAAAAAAGAAGGTATGGGAACTGTAAAAAATATCTGAACATTATGAAGTGGATATGAACACACACGTACTCATTTACATGCTTGCTTACACATACAGACGTATACATACACACACACACACACCTGATCTCGCTCTATTCTCTCACTCTCTCTTTCTCTTTTCTCTTCTCTCCCTCTCTCCATTGTCGAGAACTGTTTTATAATTTAATGTCTTTATTGTTTGTATACCTTTTTATGTATTTGTCTACAAGTTTATATATGTTTACAACAAGCAAGGGAAAGATATCAGAATAGGGGCATTGGGGAATAATAAAATATGGTACGGAATACATTTGTACTGTAGTGAAGCCGTCTCTAGAGTAATGAATAAGGACTCCTTCATGATCATGTGAAACATCAATTGCTATGGAAATGCTGGGATGTGTTTTTAAATTATGTTAAAAGGTAATTATGATGCAACTATGATGGTGATACGATATGGATTACAATTATCATTATGAATATTAAGGCTATAAGCACTACATGTTACACACATAGACACTCAACCATGCAAATTCGCAGAGTTATTATTTATTTGGACATCACACATTATAGTCTTACTCTTATACAGACATCAACCTACTCAGATTTGCTACACACATAATATCTTGTCTCAATTTTATTACATCTGTGGCATTGGCTCACAGGCAAACAGGGAAGGGAATAAAACAAATTTTGCAAGAACCTATTTCTTGAATTCTAAATATCAGACATTTGAAAGCTCTAGTTTCATAATACCTCTGATGGCAGTAACTTTACAAGCACTAATTATGGTCAATTTAGACTGAGAATAGTATCTAGTTATGGTAAGGGAGGAAATAAGTATAGCCAGTTATAATTGTAACGGTTTAGCAGATTACAAAAAAAGATCAGTCTTTACATGGCTAAAAGAAAAGGAATATAACATATACTGTTTACAGGAAACTCACTCTACATCCTTAGATGAAGTTGCGTTGAAAAAGGAATGGGGTAGTGAAATAATTTTCTGTCATGGACAAAGGAACTCAAAGGGTGTGATGATATTAATTAACAAAAAAAATGGATCTGAATGTGCAAATAGTCAGGAATGATTCGCAAGGAAGGTGGATCCTTTCGAATATGAAAGTGGACGAAAAAGAGATTTGGCTTATTAATCTATATGGTCCAAATCAGGATGATCCACACTTATTCAAAAACATTTATATCAATTTATTGAACTTACAGGCAACAAATTATCTAATCATTATGGTAGAAGACTATAACACAGTGTTAAGTACCTCAATGGATCATAAAGGTAATCACTCTACAAACTATCATCACTATCAAAATTATTTATAACTAAATTTTTCCAGTATAATATAGGTTCAGCAAATCCCCTTATTGTTTGGGATACCTTTAAATGTACCTTCAGGGGTCATTCACTTCAATATTCATCAATAATAAAAACAACTGTTTCTGGCTAAAGAAACAAGACTAACAAGGGAAATACATGAACTAGTAGTAGAGGTAGATAGCAATAAAAACGATACTACAGAGATATAAATTAAGTTAGAGGAAAAACAAAAAGAACTCGAGGAACTTATTCAAGAACAATCTAATGTAATCTATTACAAAAATGAAGCAAACTGGATGGAATATGGAGAAAAATGCACAAAAATCTTCCTGAATCTCCAATACGGGAACGCTAACAAAAAGAATTAGAAGAAACTCATTACTGAGGACAGAGTCATCTATGATTCAACAAATGATATTTTAAAAGGAGGAAGCTAATTATTTTAGGCAGATGTTCTCTTTTCCGTCTCGTCCGTTCCCACTGAATGAAGATTATGGTAAGGAATTCTTTCCAAATAATATAAAAATGGAAAATTAACAAATGTACAGAAAGATCAGTGCGAAGGCAAAATTACAGAGGGAGAACATTTTGAGGCTATTAAATCCTTTCAGTCTGGAAAACCCCCAGGGCTTGATGGCATACCGGTAGAGGTACAGTTGAATTCGGAAGTTTACATACACCTTAGCCAAATACATTAAAACTCTGTTTTTCACAATTCCTGACATTTAATCCTGGTAAAAATTCCCTGTCTTAGGTCAGTTAGGATCACACTTTATTTTAAGAATGTGAAATGTCAGAATAATAGTAGAGAGAATGATTTATTTCAGCTTTTATTTATTTAATCACATTCCCAGTCGGACAGAAGTTTATATACACTCAATTAGTATTTGGTAGCATTGCCTTTAAATTGTTTAACTTAGGTCAAACGTTTCAGGTAGCCTTCCGCAAGATTCCCACAATAAGATGGGTGAATTTTGGCCCATTCCTCCTGACAGAGCTGGTGTAACTGAGTCAGGTTTGTAGGCCTCCTTGCTCACACATGCTTTTTCAGTTTTGTCCACAAATTGTCTATAGGATTGAGGTCAGGGCTTTGTGATGGCCACTCCAATACCTTGACTTTGTTGTCTTTAAGCCATTTTGCCACAACTTTGGAAGTTTGCTTGGGGTCAATGTCCATTTGGAAGACCCAATGTTGCTTCAATATTTATGAGATGTTGCTTCAATATATCCACATCATTGTCCTGCCTCATGATGCCATCTATTTTGTGAAGTGCACCCGTCCCTCCTGCAGCAAAGCATCCCCACAACATGATGCTGCCACCCCTGTGCTTCACAGTTGGGATGATGTTCTTCTGCTTGCAAGCCTCCCCCTTTTTCCTCCAAACATAACGATGGTCTTTATGTCCAAACAGTTCTATTTTTGTTTCATCAGACAAGAGGACAGTTCTGCAAAAAGTACAATCTTTGTCCCCATGTGCAGTTGCAAACGGTAGTCTGGCTTTTTTATGGCGGTTTTGGAGCAGTGGCTTCTTCCTTGCTGAGCGGCCTTTCAGGCTATGTCGAAATAGGACTTGTTTTACTGTGCATGTAGATACCTTTGTACCTGTTTCCTCCAGAATCTGCACAAGATCCTTTGCTATTGTTCTGGGAGTGATTTGCACGTTTAGTACCAAAGTACGTTCATCTCTAGGAGACAGAATGTGTCTCCTTGCTGAGTGGTACGACGGCTGCATAGTCCCATGGTGTTTATACTTGCGTACCATTTTTTGTACAGATGAATGTTGTACCTTCAGGCGTTTGGAAATTGTTCCCAAGGATAAACCAGACTTGTGGAGGTCTACATAATTTTTTCTGAGGTATTGGCTGATTTCTTTTGATTTTCCCATGATGTCAAGCAAAGAGGCACTGAGTTTGAAGGTAGGCCTTGAAATACATCCACAGGTACACCTCCAATTGACTCAAATGATGTCAATTAGCCTATCAGAAGCTTCTAAAGCCATGACATAATTTCTTTGAATTTTCCAGGCTGTTTAAAAGGCACAGTCAACTTAGTGTATGTACACTTCTGACCAACTGGAATTGTGATACAGTGAATTATAAGTGAAATAACCTGTCTGTAAACAATTGTTGGAAAAATGACTTGTGTCATGCACAAAGTAGATGTCCTAACCGACTTGATTAAACTATAGTTTCTCAACAAGAAATATGTGGAGTGGTTGAAAATGAGTTTTAATGACTCCAACCTAAATGTATGTAAACTTCCGACTTCAACTGTATATAAAATATTTTTTGATATACGAAAAGCTCCATTGTTAGATTGTTTTAACTACTCCTATAGAAATGGTAGTCTGTCAGGTATTCAGCAGGAAGGTCTGATTTGTCTGTTATTAAAACAAGACCCAGTTGGCAAATATAAAGACCCAGTCTATCTAAAAACCTGGAGGCCCCTTACACTTCAATGTCTTGATGCAAAAATACTAGCAAAATGCATAGCACTCAGAATTAAAAGGGTTTTACCAGGTATTGTTCATCCTTATCAGACAGGTTTTTTACATGAACGATACATTGGAGATAATATACAACAACTACTAGAAATAATAGAACATCATGAAACCTATAAGAAGCCAGGAATTGTATTTATAGCGGATTTTGAAAAGGCATTTGATAAAGTAAGACTGGATTTTATTTATAAATGCCTGGAATTTTTCAATTTCGGTAATTCTCTTATAAAATGGGTAAAAATAATGTATTGCAACCCCAGGTGTAAAATAGTAAATAACGGCTACTTCTCAGAGAGTTTTGAATTGTCAAGAGGAGTTAAACAAGGGTGTCCAATGTCACCATATCTATTCGTTATGGCCATTGGAATGCTAGCTATTAAAATCATATCCAATAACAACATTAGAGGATTAGAAATCCAAGGCATAAAAACAAAGGTGTCCATGTATGCCGATGACTCAAGTTTTATATTAAGTCCGCAATCTAGATCCCTGCAATGTCTCATTGAAGATTTATATAACTTTTCTGTACTCTCTGGACTAAAATTAAGTGTACAATATTAAGTGTACTAAGTGTACAATATTACGTATTGGATCCTCAAAAAATACAACTTTTACATTACCCTGCAGTTTACCTATAAAATGGGCTGATGGTGAAGTAGACATACTCGATATTCATATCACAAAAGATATAAATAAGCTCTCCACAATGAATTTCAATAGAAAACTTGTAAAAATAGATCCTGCAAGCATGGAGAGGTATATACTTGTCTATTTATGGAAAAATTGCCCTAAATAACTCCTTAGTCATATCTCAATTTACTCACTTATTGCGCTGCCTACTCCTGATGATTCATTTTTACAAATCATATCAGCAAAAAATATTTTGCTTTATCTGGGACGCTAAACCAGACAAAATAAAACTTACCTATATATATTATGAATATGAATTGGGTGGGTTGAGAATATGAAATATAAAAGCACTAAACCTCTCTCTAAAATCTTCACTCATTCAAAAGTTTTATTTGAACCCTAAATGGTTCTCAAGTAGATTACTAAGAAAAGCTCATCCATTGTTTAAAAATGGCCTTTTTGCCTTTGTGCAGATTGCTATGTCTCATTTTCGATTAATTGAGAATGATACTTTTTTCCAAGTATCTATCTTTTTCAAACAAGCATTGCAGATCCAGCTACAATTTCAATTTCATCCCCCTGAAAAGATAGAACAAATATTACAACAAATATTATGGCTGAACTCAAATGTGCTGGTTGATAAAATACCTGTATTTATGGGAAATATGTTTGAAAAGGGTATTTTGTTCTTAAATCATATTGTAAATTGGAATGGTAGAGTTATGTCCTTCATGGAGTTCAGAATTGTACGGAAAGGTCTGCTCAATCCAAGAGTACAACCAATTGATTACAGCATTACCCCAAAAATGGAGGAGGCAGGTGGCAGCGGGAGGAGGTAGGGAACTTGTCTGACTGCCCAATATAAAGGATCAAAACTGACGGAGGAATAAAAATAGCATAAATAGGAAAGTATACCAGTTTAATTTGAGGACCAGGATGTTCACAACTGTGCCATACAGATTGCAAAATAGTTGGGCACAGATTGTTACCGATTCCATGGTACAGGGTGTATGAGTTGATATATAAAACAACACAAGATTCAAGACTTTGTGCTTTTCAGCTAAAATTATTATATAGAATTCTTCCCACCAACAAAATGTTGAATATTTGGGGCATAAAATCATCGAAGCTCTGCAGATTTTGTTGTGAGGATACAGAATCAATAGACCATTTATTTTGGTATTGCCCTCACTTAGCCTGTTTCTGGTCTCAGGTTCAGGAATGGCTAAAAATGCATAGCATTGATCTAAAATTGACCCGAGAAATAGTACTGTTAGGAGATCTAGAGAGACCGGGTCAGTCAATTACTAATATACTAATACTCTTAGTAAAATTATTTATCTTCAACTCGCAATCTGTGGATTCTATTCGATTAGATAGATTGAAATTGTACGTTAAACATCATAGCATAGTTGAAAGATATGTGTTGCGTAGAATCCCAAAGTGGGTGGCCAGCAGAGATAGATGGGATGGGCTGAGGGAAGCTGAGGGTTGGTATGTGGAATTGGAGACAAGTGGGAGTGGAGTTGCTGTGTGGGAGATAGAATGATGGTCAAAGATAAAAGTAAAAACATTTTTTTTTAGAAAGTCATAATAAAACATAATAAAAAGTACATTTGAATGACACTAAGTGGCAGTGTTTTTACAACTGATGCCTGATTACAACTGATGCCTGATGCTGATGCCGTGCAGTTGTTTGTACACATGCATTTACACACACTTTCATTCAAATAAACACATACAAGAACACACACATACATGTAATAGTGCCAGACATGCACACAAACATATACAGTTGGAATTGCTGTTATGATTTTAGTTGTCCTTGATGTCATTTGTTTTAAATGTATTATTATATATTTTTTATAATGCATTGTTGTTTGCTGTTTTCTTCTGTCTTTTCCTTTTCATTCTCTTGGTTGTTGGTGCATTGGGGGGTTCTTGGGGGTGGGGAATGGAATTAATTGTATTTTTTATTTTGAGAAACAGACGCCTCACAAGTCCTCAACTGGCAGCTTCATTAAGTAGTACCCGCAAAACACTTGTCTCAACGGCAACAGTGAAGAGGCAACTTCGGGATGCTGGCCTTCTAGGCAGAGTTCCTCTGTCCATTGTCTGTGTTCTTTTGCCCATCTTAATATTTTCTTTTTATTGGCCAGTCTGAGATATGGCTTTATCTTTGAATCTCTGCCTAGAAGGCCAGCATCCCGGAGTCGCCTCTTCACTGTTGAAATTGAGACTGGTGTTTTGCGGGTACTATTTAATGAAGCTGCCAGTTGAGGACTTGTGAGACGTCTGTTACTCAAACTAGACACTCTAATGTACTTATTCTCCTGCTCAGTTGTGCACAGGGCCCTTCCACTCCTCTTTCTATTCTGGTTAGGGCCAGTTTGCACTGTTTTGTGAAGGGAGTAGTACACAGCGTTGTACGAGATCTTCAGTTTCTTGACAATTGCTCGCATGGATTAGCCTTTTCTCAGAACAAGAATTTCGAGTTTCAGAAGAAAATGCTTTGTTTCTATCCATTTTGAGCCTGTAATCAAACCCACAAATGCTGATGCTCCAGATACTCAACTAGTCTAAAGAAGGCCAGTTATATTGCTTCTTTAAAATCAGAACAACAGTTTTCAGCTGTGCTAACATAATTGCAAAAGGGTTTTCTAATGACCAATTAACCTTTTAAAAATGATAAACTTGGATTAGCTAACACAACGTGCCATTGGAACACTGGAGCGACGGTTGCTGATAATGGGTCTCTGTACGCCTATGTAGATATTCCATTAGAAAATCAGCCGTTTCCAGCTACAATAGTCATTTACAACATTAACAATGTCTACACTGTATTTCTGATCAATTTGATGCTATTCTAATGGACAGAAAATGTGTTTTTCTTTCAAAAACAAGGATATTTCTAAGTGATTCCAAACTTTTGAACTGTAGTGTAAATAGTAAAGTACAGATACCCCAAAAAACTACTTAAGTACTACTTTAAAGTATTTATACTTAAGTTCTTTACACCACTGCTGATGGTACGATAGTCTCACCCGCGCTAGTAAGCATAGGAGAGTGTATTGGGGAATATACTCACCTCGCTGCCGTGTTGGAGAGGATAGACTGGGGCTTACAGGCAGCCTTAAAAGAGATTCTGTGGAAATTATGTGATTCTTATCTGGAGCTTGTAACTGCACAGCCATTCTCCTGTTTGTCAGCAAGATTTTGTCCCTGCCTACCTGTTTTACACCTCTCTCTCTCAGTGCATAATGGGAGTGTTTGGTAGTTGAGAGGCTGTGTGTAGTTGAGAGGAAGTTTTCTTGAATTTCTTTCTTGGTGTTTTCTTACATTTTTTTTCTATGGTGGAGGGTGTTAATTTAGCGGTACCCACTGTTTTCTTTAAGTTAGGGAGGAAGTGAACAGACTGTTCATTTCCTGGGGTTTGGAAGGTGTAGTGTGCACGTTTGCTTCGCAGCCTAGGGCGGAGGAGACGATGTCGTTACGGCATGGATTCAGGTGTGTTCCTGAGAATGGAATTAAGGTGGAAGAGGTTCTGCTCGCCGTCGGTGAACAGGTAGGAGGTGAATTTATACATTCCGTATCTAGAATGAACAAAGCTGTGGTTGTGTTCATGAAAAGAGTGAAATTGGTGGGTAGGTTGATTGCTAGCGGAATATTTGTAAAGAATGTGTTGGTGCCGATTTCTCCCGCCGAGTCCTTCGACTAGAGTGGTAATCGCTAATTTAAGGCTTTTGATAATCGCTAATTAAAGGCTTTTGATAGAGTGGGCCATGAGTATCTGTTTAATGTGATGTCTGTGTTTGGGGAAAGGTTTTTGGCCTGTGTGAAGATGTTGTATGCTGGATCATCATTGTATGGTCAAGGTGGGAGGGGGGCTCAGTAGGCAAAGAAGGACATTAGACAAGGATGCCCTCTATCGGGGCAGTTATATACACTAGCCATTGGGCCTTTCTTGCACTTGCTACGCAGGAGACTGCAGAGAGTGTGCTGGACAGGCATGGGGGTGTTGACAGGAATAGCAGTGTCAGCATATGCAGATGACGTTTCTGTGATGGTCAGGGAAGGACAGGATATGCAGGCACTACAGACTAGTCTGAAGGTGTATGAGGGAGCTTCGTCAGCTAAGGTGAACTGGGGTAAGAGCAAAGCTAGAGCAAAGCTCTGTTATGTGGGGTATGGAGGGATAGGGCCCCCTCTCTGCTTCCAGGGGGTTTGCAGTGGGGTTGTGAAGGGCTTAAAATGTTGGAGGTGTACCTGGGCTTGGAGTGGTGGGTCAGGAAGAACTGGGAGGGGTTGTCACAGGCAGTGGTGTCAAGACTGGCCAGGTGGAGGTGGCTCTTGTCCCAAGTGTCATATAGAGGGAGGGTGCTGATAATCAACAACCTGGTGGCATCTTCCCTGTGGCATAAACTGGCTGTCCTCAACTCCCCCGCCGGTCTGCTCACAGACCTAAAATGCAAGCTGGTGGATTTTTTTTCTGGTCGGGCCATCAATGGCTTATGTACAACATGTCAGTACATGAAGGAGGACAGGGTCTGGTGGAACTGGAGAGCAAGGTGGCTGCATTCCGACTAAAGGCAGCGCAGAGACTGCTGTACCATACTGATGTCGGCTGGAGGGAACCAGCATGCGCGCTGCTGAGGAGAGCTGGCGGATTAGGCCTGGCAACTATTAAGGCCCACACGAGAGGGGGGTGTGTAGCCTGGGCTGTGTGTGTAGGAGGAGCCTATCTTCCACAACCCAGCCATCCCTTTGAGATCGGTTCAGTCGGCCACCCTGCAGAGGCGACTGATGGCAGTGGCTTTACTAAGGCTGGGTGACCTGCGACTGCTGAGAGAGGAGGGGTGGAAAAACCCAGAAGTCCTGGCACAACAAACAGGACTAACATATCTTAGGTTGCTGGAGAGATTCCTGGTGGAGGTCCAGGAGGCACTGTCTGAGCCAGTAAGGGGGTGTTTGAGCAGCCAAAAGGGGAGGGGCCACCAATGTTTCCGCCACTGCAGGTGTTGGCAGAGACTGGGGACTGGCAAGGGGGTCTGGAGGATTTGTTTGATTTTAACACTCCGGGCCTGGGGGAGTTTGAGGGGGTGGGAGGTAAAGCCCTCTACAACCTCTGCATTAAGGTAAGGAACATTAGAAGCCTAACAGGAGTGAAGGCACATCAGTGGCAGGGGGTATATGGGGCGGAGAGTATGCTGGGTTTTAGATGGAGGGGGCTTTACAAACCGCCAGTACCAATGAGGTCAGGAGACCTCCAGTGGAGGGTTCTACATGGACCCCTGGTAACTAACAGCTGGTTGGCACGGGTTGACCTGGGAGTCGGACAGGTATGTCCTTTCTGTGTCATGAGTGAAACTGTGATTCATGTGTTTTCCGTGTGCGTCAGGTTAATGCCATTACGGTCTCTGTTGGAATGTCTGTGGGAGAGGTTGGGGGTGGAATTTACTTTTGGGATGTTTATAATGGGGTACAGGAATTCAAATAAGGATAAGGCCAAATGTATGTTGTTGAATTTTCTGTTTGCTCAGGCAAAGTTGGCTATTTGGCTAACAAGTAAGAACAGGGTCAAAGGTGGAGGATAACAGACCCTTTACTAGTATTTAATGGGATGGTCTCTGCGCGCCTTAGGGTTGAGTTTGAGTTCTATAAAATTATAGAAATTGTGGAGATGTTTCAGGAGATATGGTGTGTTGAGGGGGCTGTCTGTATAGCTGATGAAGATGTTTCGGATTTACGGTTGTAGAAGTGGTGAGGTTTTGGTTGTTGTGATGTGTGGTGTTGTTCTGTATCGTGGGGTATTTGTTTTTTAGGGGGGGGTTAATGAAATGAGAATGTAACATTTAAAGAAAGACAAAGTCAAAAGTATCTCTCTCTCTTCTCCCCCTCTCCCCTTTCTCTCTCTCTCTCTCGCCACACTATTTGGTTGTCACGCACCCTGAGCTTTAAACACACTGAAGTTCTGTTGGGATGTCACACTGTCTCTCGCGCTCTGTCTTCTTTTTCTGCTTCTCTCCTCCTCTTCCGCAGACATAAATGTTTTTGTGAGTCATTTTCTGTCCAAGTTGTTCTTTCACAAGCCCTGCGGAGCCTTGTCTGCATCCCAAATCGCACCATGTTCCCTATATAGTGCACTGCTTTTCACCAGGGGTGAATGGTCCATGGTCAAAAGTAGTGCACTATATATCGGGAATATTGTGCCATTTAGGACACAGGCTTGTTTGTTAAGTGTTAATTCATGCAGCCCGTTCTCTCATTAATGGTGTAAACAATGTTTTTTTTTTGTTGAATAATATTACAGCCATTTCAAAGCCAAAAATAATTTCAACTTGGAGCCAACTCAACTCAATAATTGGAGTCAAGTTAATAATAACACACTAATAGACTTTAATGACAAATTAGGCTGTGTGTGTGTATGTGCGCATGTGTGTCTGTGTGGCAACTGTCACCCCAGGTCCACTCAGGCAACCAACAGCACACGCCCACACTGACACACACAGAAACAAATAAACACACAGACACACTGATAAGCACACCAGACCCGCAGTCTCTGAGAGACCCTCATTTCTGTCATAGCCTCAATGACACAGTCGCTTAAGTGAAGAGTGGTCCATTGTGGAAACACTATCTGCGTCTCAAATGGCACCCTGTTCCCTTTATAGTGCACTACTTTCGTGCCATTTGAGACGCAACCTCTGATGCCCAACCAGCTCTCGGGCGATGGCAGCAGCTGTCATACACTAGGGAGGGACTGTGTGCTGATAGGATCTTAGGTGACCATGAGTATAGTTTTACAGGAATGGTGAAGACATTATTTAGATATAGGCTGCGATTTAAATGGCACCCTGTTCTCTATATACTGTATGGTGACATTTGAGACAGCATATAGTATTTATCCCAATGGTTAACAGTATAGTTGTACATGTTTGGTGGGATACTCATATAAGCAGCCTAGAAAATGTGAACACTGCAGGTGTGTCAATAAGTTCAGCATGACACACTTCCTGAGCCCACAAAGTTGTTAGGAGAAGACACAGGAAACCGCAGTGACAGACTCACAGCCACACTCCCTTTAAAAGGTGATAGGCCGTGTAATCTATACAACCCAAGTCTGGTCATGTGCCCTCACCTGCTATTACAGAGCAGAGGTTAACTCCCGGCAATAGAGTTGGATAGAGGGCACAACAAATAGAATAAATTATTGAAGTAGAAGATGAAGAGATTGACTACTTTAGGCCTAGATTCAATCAGATCAATCGCTAACCGGCGATAACAGATACCCGCTTAGCGGATGTTTTGCAGGTGGAACTGCGTTGGAGCCGTCAAATCGGTGAGCAGCTGCTTTTGCGTCATTGTCACAAAGCCATACCCGCCCCACTCGTGTTAGAAGTTCAGAACGAGAAATTGTAGGCTACAGTGCCTTCAGAAAGTATTCACACCTTGTAGTACAAATTGAGATTAAAATGTGATCTACACAAAATACTCTGTAATGTCAAAGTGGAAGAGATATAATTTTTTAACGATTAATGAAAAATAAAACACTAATATACAGTATTTTGATTAGATAAGTATTCAACCCCCTGAGTCAATACATGATAGAATCATCTTTGCAGCGATTACAGCTATCTTTCTGGGTAAGTCTCTAAGAGCTTTGCTAACCTGGATTGTACAATATTTGCCCATTACTCTTTTTTAAACTCTTCAAGCTCTGTCAAGTTGTTTGTTGATCATTGCTAGACAGCCATTTTCATGTCGTGTCATAGATTTTCAAGACAATTTAAGTCAAAACTGTGCCACTCAGTAACATTCAATGTCGTCTTGGTAAGCAACTCCAGTGTATATTTGGCTTTGAGTTTTAGGTTATTGTCCTGCTGAAAGGTGAATTTGTCTCCCAATGTCTGGTGGAAAGCAGACTGAACCAGGTTGTCCTCTAGGATTTTGCCTGTGCTTAGCTCTATTCCGTTTCTTTTTATCCTAAAGAAAAACTCCATAGTCTTTGTCGATGACAAGCATATCCATAACATGATGCAGCCACCACCATGCTTGAAAATATGAAGAATGGTACTCAGTGATGTGTTGCGTTGGATTTGCCCCAAATATAATGCTTTGTATTCAGGACAAAAAGGTATTTTCTTTGGAGAAAAAAAATGGCACTATTTCTTAATGCCTTATTGCAAGCAGGATGCATGCTTTGGAATATTTTTTATTCTGTACCGACGTCCTTCTTTTCACTGTCATTTATGTTAGTATTGTGGAGTAACTACAAGGTTGTTGATCCATCCTCAGTTATCTCCTATCACAGCTATTAAACGTTGTAACTATATTTTAAAATCACTATTGGTCTCATGGTGAAATCACTGAGAGGTTTCCTTCCTCTCTGACAACTGAGTTAGGAAGGATGCCTGTATCTTTGTAGTGACTGGGTGTAATTAATGCTCAAAGGGATATTCAGTATCTGCTATATTTATCTTTACACATCTACCAATAGGTGCCCTTATTTACAAGTCATTGGAAAAACTCCCTGATCTTTGTGGTTTAATCTGTGTGAAATTCACTACTCTACTGAGGGACCTTACAGATAATTGTATGTGTGGGGTAAAGAGAAGGGGCAATCATTTTTTTAAATTATGTTAATCACTATTATTGCACACAGAGTGAGTCCGTGCAACTTATTCTGTGACTTGTTAGGCACATTGTTACTCCTGAACGTATTTAGGCTTGCCATAACAAAGGGGTCGAATAATTATTGAATCAAGACATTTCAGCTTTACATTTTTTATTCATTTGTAAATTTCTAAAAACAAAATTCCACCTTGACATTGTGGGGTACTGTTCGTAGATCATTGACACAAAATCTCAATGTAATACATTTTAAATTCAGGCTGTGACACAACAAAATGTGGAAAAAGTCAAGGGATATTAAAACTTCCTGTATATAGAAAACTAAATAATGAGGATTTATATCATCCTAATTAAGTTGCAGATTAACTTGTAAACAATGCTGCATGGGATTTCTGTTAATACGACTCCGTGCAGCCAATGGCAATGTCCACTTTAGCTTTAATGCCAGGAGCTCCTCCGACATGGCCAAAACAACTGCAATGTGGATGTTGGCTTATCTGATTGAATAGAGCCCGGAAAATGCTGATAGCCCTCAATGGTGCTGCCCATGCTGTCACAAAGTCGCTACTGTAATGTCAAGAGGTGTGCTCCTGACCATAGAGTTGGATAGAGGGCACAATAGATATAATAACTTTGAAGAAGCCATTATAGCAAAGTTGCAAAGATAACCCCTGTTCCACTTTCCTTCCAGCAGCTCTGAATCCCCACGTGTCTTTGAGCTGACAGGTAACAAGTATAAAAATACCTGTTCCTCCGCTTCTTAGAGAAACACCAATTACAAGAGTTTGCTGCAGGATGTGTAACATTAAATTAAACATTGTCAATTTCCTCTTTGATGCAAATGAAATGTCTGTGAATGCATATATGTGTCTATTCTAGCTCTTGAGGATGACACGTGGTGTTTGAATACTCAGTACTGTTATCTTGGCTCTTTTTCACAAGTGTGGGTGTATTATGCCGTTTTCTCACACCGCAAAGAGCCCTGAACTGCTTTCCTTATTGATTTTCCTTCGTGTTTATGAGCTAAAATTCAAGGCAATAACCAGGAGGAACTGAAATGTAAAATTGACCTAACTTCTTCCAAATGTTTGCAGGAAAAATAGTATTTGTTTGACTTGATAGGAAATCTGTGTGAACTAACTTTTAATTATATCCCACCCTTTGTCCATTTGTTGTAAACTAAAGATTGAGTCTCTCCGACAGTAGTTGCGTTCCTTGCCAGCCTATAATTTACATTTAAGTCATTTAGCAGACGCTCTTATCCAGAGCGACTTACATTTAACCTTTTTTTTTTTTTTTTAACTAGGCAAGTCAGTTAAGAACAAACTCTTATTTTCAATGAGGGCCTAGGAACAGTGGGTTAACTGCCTTGTTCAGGGGCAGAACGACAGATTTGTACCTTGTCAGCTCAGGGATTTGAACTTGCAACCTTTCGGTTACTAGCCCAACGCTCTAACCACTAGGCTACCCTGCCACCCCGGTATGCTAATTCTATAATCAGTTGATAAATCATAACATACTTTTAATTTGTCCTTCTGTTTTGAAGGCAGTTACTTTGAGAAGATACTTTGGAATAGCTATCAATCTTAGGAAGCATCTGAGTTGCTATATCGACACAAAAGACTAACAGAGAAGGACTATCCTTTAATTGGCTACCCTTCCCCTATTGGTCTCTTCATAAAGAAGGACTGTAGGGTTCACAAATGGAACCATATTCCCTATATAGGCTCTGCTCAAAATTTGTGCACTACATTGGGAATATCAAATCAGAGTTTATTTGTCGCTTGCACAGGATACAACAGGTGTACACAGTACAGCGAAAATGCTTACTTACAAGCTCTTCCTCAACAATGCAGTATTCAATATCAAAAGGTA
The DNA here is from genome assembly GCF_029448725.1 of Salvelinus fontinalis. Taxonomy (NCBI): domain Eukaryota; kingdom Metazoa; phylum Chordata; class Actinopteri; order Salmoniformes; family Salmonidae; genus Salvelinus; species Salvelinus fontinalis. The sequence continues at coordinate 31,562,594 of NC_074671.1, read as the reverse complement.
AGAAAATAGAACATCCAGAATATGATTTTAAAGAGCCTGGAATCAATACCAGGTCAGATATATATAAATAAAAACAAACGAGAGTAAAACACACGTGAATTTACGCTATTTACAAGGTCAGTAACAATAACATAATGTGCAGCGATACAGTGGTAGTAGAGGTAGATATGTACAAGTAGGCAGGGGTAAAATTGACTAGGCAGCAGGATAAATAATAATAACAATAATAATAATAATAATAATAGTTGTAGCAGCAGAGTATATAGGGTTAATATGAACAAATATAGCCAATAGGGTGCCATTTGAGACACAGCCTAAATATCAGACTACTATCAGTCCTGGCTGCCTTACAGAAGGAGCAAAGATAATTTCTCCAGCTTTTCTCTGTTTCCTCTATTCCTGACTGATATTTGCGGTCTGTAAAGCCGTCCACGGCTGTCTCTCTCTCTCTATCTCTCCTTGTTCTCTTTACAGGTTGAGTTTTATTGGGATGAGTCTTGTCCTTGAGGCAGAACTGAAAGATTGTCTATATGGGCCAGCTCCAAAGTCAAAATTGGCTATATTGTAACAAAAATGGGCTTTTTGGTCTTAATTTAAGGTTAGGGTTAGGCATTAAGGTTAGCAGTGTGGTTAAGGTTAGGGTTAAAGTTAGGGTTAGGTTTAAAATCCTGCAGAGCTGCCTCCAAAACAAGATTCATGATGAAAACCGTTAACCTGCGTTCTCTTCTCCCCAGCGACAGAGAGGAAGGCAGGCTAGAGGAGAAGCCTGTAATATCCCCTGGGGCTTCAGGTAGCTCTCTCTTTCCCTCTCTCTCTTCCTGATTGGTGTTTGAAGCTTCAGGTATCTTTCTCTTGCTTGCTGCAAGCTACTGCCATACAGCCCAGGCTGGTCTTATCCCCCCTGTGGCTTCCCTCATCCCTCCATACCTCGGATGTATTTTCTCCCTTTTTCATCAGAACCTACTGGTGGCAGAGGCACATTGTCGGGACAAGGCCATTTATATTGAGCGTCTGCAGTGACATATTGGGCTGGATTCTGTGCCTTATTTGCTATACACTACCTGTGACAGATTGTCCACAAGAGGGAAGTTATGTTGAATTGTCACTGTTTTCCCCCCCCAAAAAATTTTCTGTTCGCAGTCTGTTTTACAATTTTGGAAAGGGGAGAATGTCAGGGATTTTGTCTGCAAACAGCACTGCTGTTGCTACTACAGTATTCTCAGTTTTGTGATGTTTTATTCATATATTCCAGTCTTCCTCTGGTGTTGTCTGTATGCATTTACCTCTCAATGTCTCCCTTCCGCCAAAATGTAGATGTGCAAGGCCAGAGTGGAGGAGAGGGGAAGGGTTATTCGAGTAACTCCTTTAAGTGGTACCACTACCTTTCCTTCTCTCCTCTTCTCTCCTGGCTGGTTGAGGCTGGCAGCCATGGCTGTGTCTGAGAGGCCTGTGAGTTTGATCAATGGAGCCCAGAACAGGCAGAGCCAGGGCAGAGGAGCCGATGGAAGAGAGCCCGGAGGCATGGAGCCGATATGGCACACACATTATTCCCATCAGGCCTTGGGGGGGTTGGGGGTTGTGTGGGTGCCAAGGAACATCCATCTCTCTAGTTTCCACATCCCTCTCTAATCAGAGCGCTTACCTTTTCTTGGAGAGCAGAATGAAACATAGAAGAGAAGGTGAGCGCATGCTCTGAAGAGGATATTCTGGTAGAGGAGGAATAACAACCCCATTTGCATTCTAGCCTCGCGGATTCAAAAGCCTCCCCGGCAATGTTTGTTCGCCTGACTGTCTATTTCTATTAAAGATTCCATCAACGCAATAGACCGCGCTCCGGCGGAGGACAAATGGTGCCATCAGTCTTGAAGTGTGCGAAGGCCTCCAACACATCCTCTCCAGGGGTCAAACATATGTTTGAATTGGATCAATAGTCTTATTAGACGGATCAATAGTAGCAACACATGGTGAGCTGGCTAATTTGAACTGCTGTGTTGGCATGACTTCACAATGGGGAGAAAATAAACAAACACATGTCAACGCGGCTTCAGTACTCAGGCTTCGATAAGCCCGATAAGACTGTGTTAGCACATCTCTGACGTGTATCATGCCCTCCTTTGCCCTTGTGCACATCATGCACATACCACAGGAGGTTGGTGGCACCTTAATTGGGGAGAACGGGCTTGTGGTAATGACTGGAGCGGAATCAGTGGATCGGGATCAAATAAATCAAAGACATAGTTTCCAGGTGTTTGATTCCATTCCATTTTCTCTGTTCCGGGTATTATTATGAGCCGTTCTCCCCTCAGCAGTCTCCACTGGCCCCTCTTTACAGCTGTCCTCTTTGTGGCTGCTGTTGTTTTTGTTTCTCTGAGCTGAAGTAGCTAGCAAGTCCCAGCCTGTATCCCCAGGATGGCCTCACCTGAAAGTTACAGTCCCACAGTCCAGCCCCACACAGCTGCCTGACAGAGGGTATAGTGAGCCTTTTGTTAAGCTGCTGGAGTGATTGGCAGCTTCTGCTTTTCTCTCTCTCTCGGTCTCATACTTGATTTGCTCGCTTGAGTCAACTTGATGTCAGTTCGAAAGCATGCTCAACGTCTTGTTTAATTTAACGATGTGAAACTGGAAATATATATTTCTGTGTTTGGGACATTAATTAGCAATGGTGGAAACAGCAGAGCTTTACGTTTCAGTTGAATGAACCGTTTACTGAGAGTGAGACAAGGATTCATGACTTGAGAAAATCTATGTGTTATTCAATCGACAATGCAAATATGGACAGGGCCCATTTCCTGCTGTTTCCCAGTGGAGGGAAGCACAGTGTCAGTATGATTTAGTATAGTCCTGTGTGGCTCAGTTGGTAGAGCATGGCACTGGCAACACCAGGATCGTGGCTTTGATTCTTGCCGGGGAAATGTATGACTGTAGCGTTGGATAAAAGCATCTGCTTATTATATTAGGTCTTCCTGTTAAACAATGCAGTGAATAACCAAAGGCACTTTTACATGTTCCTATCTTACCTGTTCTCTACTGTTTTCCTAAAGCACATAACGTTCATTCATTAACCAGTGTCTCGAACTGTAACTTTCCCAGGAAGGCATTGCTGCTTTCTTAGTTTTGTTTGGAGAGTGACGAACTGGCTGCAATTATGGACTCAGCGGGATGTGGCTTTCTCTCACAGTTTGTCAACAGATTGGTGAGATTCCAACAAAGGCTGGCTTTGGCTGCTTGACCAGGGAGACTTATCCACTGTGTGTGTGTGTGTGTGCGTGCGTAAACATTTTGCCTCTATGAAAATCTTACTCTGGTTCTTTCCTGTGAGGTTTTATTAACGCTCCCAGAATGGAAATAATAGGTTATTTGTAGGTCTTTAAATAACTTTCTTAAATAAGACTTTTAATCAGGGGTGCAACTTTCACTGGGGACATTCTGAAATTGCATTTTCGTCCCGCCAAGTTTTATAATTGGAATGTGATACAAAACGAGGCAACGGTGTGCTTTAGGACCATGCGGACACCTCTGCGCGGTCGGTTAGACTGTTTGGATTTTTTTTTAAACACATGTCCCCCCCACTTTTGAAACCAAAGTTGCACCCCTGCTTTTAATAACACTGATAGCTTATTTGCATTCACTTTTATGAACTCCAAGCACAGATAGGACACATGGAAATTCATTTCCTTAGCCATTAACCTGTTGGGGATGGGGGCGCTGTTTAGACTATTTATGCTAATGTGGCTAATTTTTTAAACGGCTTCCCACAAAATCCTTGATCGTACAATATGCATATTATTATTATTATTGGATAGAAAACAGTCTATAGTTTCTATAGGAGTTGAAATTTTGTCTCTAAGTGGAACAGAGCCCATTCTACAGCAATTTCCCTGACATGGAGTCAGATTTGAGAAACGTTGGCCACTTTTCTGAAGTCATTTAAACGGGCACTGTCGTTGCTATGACTATACGGACACTTCTTACGTCTTCCCCTGGATGCCTTTACGTGATGACGATTCCAACGGGCTCGATTGCTCGTTCACAGGCACTACAAATGAAAAAAACCTTTAGCTAGCAAGTCTTTTCTTGCTGCGTAACGCGCGTGGAAGACACCGACCCTCTCCTGTTCCAAGCATTAGTTTAGCCTGTTATATTTCTCCGGTCATCTTTTCACTCGTTATAGGAGTTACAAACATCACAAAGTAGTTAATTTAAAGCGTTTTATAGCAATTTATATCCGTTTAGTGCGATTTTGGGACATTTATTTTTGCAACGATGTGAAAAGTTGGGAACGCTTTTCAGTTCATCCCGAACGTAGTTGACATTTCCACATGGCAAGAGGACAGCTTTCCACCAAAAGACGATTTCTCCCAAGAAAGGATCCTTTGCCCAAGATACTGATGGAAGAACAGCTCAAGGTAGGACATTTTTATTATGATAAATCGTGTTTCTGTCGAAACATTTTAGTGGCTTAGGACGCCATGTTTTTTGACGTAGCTTCGCTTGGCGCAAACTGTATTGAAAAGTAAGGATAAATTAAAAAATGTAATAACGCAATTGTATTAAGAATTAAATTGTCTATCAATCCCTGTCCACCCTATATTTTTTAGTCACGTTTATGAGTATTTATGTATAAGAGTAGATCACTGTCTAAGTGGCGCAAGGACGTTTTCTTTACCAGCTTGTCTACATTTCACATTGTCTAACCATGATTTTGGTGGCTAAATATAAACATTTTCGATCAAACTGTATATGCATGTTGTAATGTGATGTTACAGGAGTGTCATCGGAAGAATTCTGAGAAGGTTAGTGAAAAAATTAATATCTTTTGGCGATGTTGACTTTTATCGCTCACTTTGGCTAGAATCAATGCTGGGCTGCTATGTGCTATGTGCTACGCTAATATAACGATTTATTGTGTTTTCGCTGTAAGACACTTAGAAAATCTGAAATATTGTCTGTATTCACAGGATCTGTGTCTTTCGATTCGTGTATGCTGTGTATTTTTACGAAATGTTTGATGATTAGTAGTTAGGTAAACACGTTGCTCATTGTAATTATTCTAGTCCATTTGTGATGGTGGGTGCAATTGTAAACTATGCCATATACCTGAAATATGCACTTTTTTCTAACAAAACCTATCCCATACCATAAATATGTTATCAGACTGTCATCTAATGAGTTTTTTTGTTGGTTAGGGGCTATAAATATCTTAGTTTAGCCGAATTGGTGATGGCTACTGGTGTTGGTGGACAAATAAAAGATGGTGGAATATGCTAATGTGTTTTTAGGTAATAGATGTACATCTTTACATATTGTGTCTTCCCTGTAAAACATTTTAAAAATCGGAAATGTTGACTGGATTCATAAGATCTGTGTCTTTCATTAGCTGTATTGGACTTTAATGTGTGAAAGTTAAATATTTTAAAAAAATATTTTTTTTGAATTTCGCGGCACTGGTTTTTCAGTGGGGGGGGGGGGGGGTGTGCCGCTAGCGCCACGCTGATCCTAGACAGGTTAATCATGCAAACAATTTTTTTTTTTTATTGTAACATGGTATCAGAACCTATGCTCTTCTATTCTCTATCCATTAAATTAGTCCACTGCGCCACCAGGATGGAGCTTGCATGCTATGTTTTTTACGCATTCAAAGCTGTTCATTGCAGTCTATTCAAACGGACCTCATTTCAAAGGAATCATGCGCTCATTAAGATCAGGTGTGGCTAATTAGTGGGCGTGGCCAACACGCTTAACAAGATAGATGATAGAGTTTTGATGATGCTGAGAACGGAATGCATATGTTTTTAAATAATGTTCTCTGACCTGTTGCCCGCATCGCAGTCATTGCTGTCATTGTCATTGTTGTTTTCGTTACCAATAATTTGGAAATGTGTGCGTGTCAATCAAAGTAAGTGCCTTATTGCGTTATAATAGTTTCTGTATGTCGTGTTATGTCGTTTCTACTGTAGCTCACTGTATGTATGGAGCATAGTATATTTCTTATAACGGCGGACATGCGAGGGGACGTTACTCATTTCATAACCTTTATGGTGTTATATTCAATCGTGTTTATGTAACTAGCTACATTCATCTATTAGCTCTGTAACACAATGCTAATTGCGTCAGAAAAGTATCAGCTTGTGTTGTATTTTGAAGCTGCCCTGGCTTTAAGACTCCCAAGTGGCGCAGCTGTCTAAGGCACCGCGTCTCAGTGCTAGAGGCGTCACTACAGACACCCTGGTTCAAATCCAGGCTGCGTTTCTATTGAAATGAGTGCCTTATTACGTTATAATAGTTTCTGTGTGAACTGTATGTTCAATTTTTTTAAAAAATGCCTTGTTCAGTAATCATCTCACCTGTTAGTTGGCGGTGAACTATGTGGCCATTGAGGGCAGCAGTGTCGATCAGATGGAAAAAATATCTTCTTATACCACTTGGTCGTTTTCCGAGTGCACTTCACAAAGCTGTTTATCATGTTCGCCTTATCCACTGCCCCCATTTTGAGGTTATAGCGCAGTCTGGTTTGATTTATCTCTCTCCTGTCAGGTGGTCCACCTTCCCTGTGGCCGACATGGTTGCTGTATGGACAGTGGAGAGGACACGGACGTCTCGTTTGTCATGCCACTATACTGCCAGCTGTTGACCGTTCTCCTTGAACTCCACCTCCCCTCTCTGTATCTTCCTGCATCTGAATGCCGGCATCCCCTTCCTGTTTGACCTGACTATGCCACAGGCACCTGTGCTGTTGGAGAGTAGATGCTGGAGTGTGGGACTGCTGTAACAATTGTCGACATACAAAGAGTGTCCCTTGCCGAGATGAGGAGCCAGCATCACCATGGACCCGGACACCCCAAGCCCCTCATAATGTTGGATCTCAGTGGTGGACCCTGTGTAGACTGTAATGTCCTGGACAAATCCTGTCTTCACGTCACACATGATAAAGAACTTGATTCCAAACCTGTGCTTTTTGGAGTGAATATATTGACGAAACGCCAGCCTACCTTACCATAACATCAGGGACTCATCAATGCATAGGTCCTTGTATGGCACAAAGACCCGACCAAATGCTGATGTCAGGCTGGTAAGAACATTACTTATTTTGTATAACGGGTCATTTAGGATGGCAGTAGCATTGTTGACGAAATGCAGGCATCGCAGCAGAACTAAGAAGCGGTATTGGGAAAAGAGGGTGGCAAAGAAGGGAGTTGCAAACATAGGATCTGTGCTCCAGTATTCTCTTAGGCAGTTCTTCTTTACTATCCCCATGAGAAGGACTGTCACCGGGAAGGTATACATTTCACTAATTGTGGTTGTCACCCATTTAGCGAGTTTCCCCCATCACTCCTGGCTCTCTCTTCTCCTGTAGCTCCAAGGCATAGCGATTTGTCTCCTCCACTATGTCTTCCACCAGCTCCTCTGTCAGAAACAACTTGAAGCACTCTGCCTCAGATGGAAATGGCAAGGGGCGTTTCACTCCAGCCTGGGACTCATCGAAGCAAACAGCAGGGCCAGGAGGGGTGAAATGGCTGGCGGCCTTCCAGCTACCACAGAACTCCTGTACTTCATCCACTGTCGGTCTGCCTCCATCACCACCAGCATCTTCAAAGGGAACTGGGACTTTGTCAGTGGACAAGGAGTCCTCAGATTCAGGGTTCTCAATGGCTACAAGGTTAGGGGGCAGCTCCTCACTGTCAGAATCTGATTCCTGACTTTCATACTCAGACTTGTCAGAATTTAAAAAATCTCCAGAATTTCCGCATTTGTGAGTTGTCTCCATTTGAAAGACATTGCTAATGCTACAGCTTATCTCACTAGCTATATACATAAACAACAACACTGAATGGCTCAGAGTGAGAGTTTACGTGATTGACTGCCGGCACGCGCCACTTATATCAATAAATCATTATCAGAAAATGTTTTGCGTGGTAATTATTTATATATTGACTGTTTTACTCACGTTTTCAAGTTCTATTGACAAATCATGCATTCCGAGTCTTGCATAGATTGTATGGGCACATATTATGTGTGTAAAATACTTTTTTGAGGGTTGTACGGATTATGATGAGCTAAGCTAATTCCAGCTGTGTGTGGAGCCATGTTTGTTGACATACAATGCATTCTGGGTGTCACGTAATCGTCTGTAAGACCAAAGATGTTATAACAAGATGAGGTGAGTAAGGGTTCACACATTTTTTGAGAACTTCCGTAAGTGAATGGTGGGGTGTGAACGGTGGTAGATGATACCCCCCCTTCAACATGCATACTATAAACAGACCAAACTCATCCTGTCTTCTCTTATTATCTTTGGTTTTTGTGAGGAAAAAAAGAATGGCTGGGCGCAGAAACTACCCATCGTCGGATTACTTTCGATTTCTAGAAAGTTTTACTCAATTATTTCGATCAATAATGAACTCAACCGTGATGTGATTAATTAAAAATAGTAATTGCTATTAGCTAATTCATATTTCAGTTTGTCAGCCGAGAGTTATAAAAATATAACCGCTTGTGTTAGTTCAATCTTTCCTCAGTTAGCGTTAGGACAAATGTAGCCCACATTTTTTTTCGGTTTGGATGATTATGTTATGTTGTAGCTACTTCTGTGAATGTCTGAACATTGCATCCAAAAATAAACTGCTCACATTCTGAACAACTTTGTAAGGACTGTGTTTGTGTAAATAGTTTCTGAAAAAAAGAGTGTGGCCAGATCAAATGCTGATTGTTGCATCATTTGAAAATGGCCGTTCTAAATAAGCGTTCTAATCACACCGGTTTGATTGGGACTACTGTAGAATGATCACACCCGTGTGTTGGTACGTGTGAAAAGGTTAAGGCACATCATTTTTTTAATGTTCCAAGAATAGTATAAATATGACATTAAATAGAACCACATGGGAACTTGTGTGGAACGTTCTATGGAAGTATTGAAATTCTCACAGAAGAACGTTGTTTCTCAATGTTCTCAGAACAATTTGAGAACATTACTTTAAATCAGAACCATGAGGAAACATTATGCTGAAGTACCGAAATTTCCAAAGAAGAACATTGTTTCTTAATGTTCTTTGAACTATTTGAGAACATCCCCAATGTCAAAACAATTGGAGAACTGTTAAATGTAACAATGTTTGATCTTTTAGGAAACCTTCTGTTAAAGGAATGAAATACCAAGAAAATATATATATATTTTGTTTCAAAGCCAAGCAACTATCCTGCACCATTCCCAGAAAGTTTTGGGAAGGTTTTATGCAAAATAACCATAGAAAAACATGGCTCTCACCAAGCTCTAAGAAGCATATGGTTCTCAGAATGTTATGTGCTAGCTGGGAACAAACACCAGAGACAGGGGTCACAGCAACCCTGGCATGCTCTAAATCCACCAGATCAGGTCATAACTGTAACAGACGGAATGGCTGATCCTGCTATCCCTGCTATCTACTTCCAGCTATCACATGTTGCTTTATGGCTGTGCACACAAAACACCTTGCACTACCTCAGAGTGTGTGTACATTTATTTTATTTATCCATTATTTTACCAGGTAAGTTGACTGAGAACACGTTCTCATTTGCAGCAATGACCTGGGGAATAGTTACAGGGGAGAGGAGGGGGATGAATGAGCCAATTGTAAACTGGGGATTATTAGGTGACCGTGATGGTTGAGGGCCAAATTGGGAATTTAGCCAGGACACCGGGGTTAACACCCCTACTCTTACGATAAGTGCCATGGGATCTTTAATGACCTCAGAGAATCAGGACACCCGTTTAACGTCCCATCCGAAAGACGGCACCCTACACAGAGCAGTGTCCCCGATCACTGCCCTGGGGCATTGGGATCTTTGTTTAGACCAGAGGAAAGAGTGCCTCCTACTGGCCCTCCAACACCACTTCCAGCAGCATCTGGTCTCCCATCCAGGGCCTGACCAGGACCAACCCTGCTTAGCTTCAGAAGCAAGCCAGCAGTGGTATGCAGGGTGTATACATCTATACATCTGGCTTCCCAAATATTACCCTATTCCCTATATAGTGCACTTCTTTTGACAGGGCTCTGGTCAAACGTAGTGCACTATATATGGATAGGGTGCCATTTGAGATGCACAAAGACAGTTAGCTGAACTGCACTGAAAAAGCTTTATATTGAACACATTTTAACAAATCACGTGACACACATATCACTTTTTTTCCCTTCTTTTTTTTTTACCAGGGCCTAGTCAAACAACACTAATTATTTACTGTAAAATCCATCAAGGACTAGAATCCCAGATTGCCCCTTTTAAATCTACGAATTGTTAGATTGTGTTCTATATCTGCAAATGGTTATGTAAATCTTCTGCTGTTCAGTCATGTTTTTGTACAAGCTCCTATGGCTGATTAGTAATACATTTCAATATTGGTTCGTATTTGACCCGGCCCCTATGAACGTAGAAATGAGGAGGTTCCATTAATGCCCCGGGTGAACATTGATTGCAATTGAAAAAAATGTATCAATAAAGATTTTTCACCTTGTCAGCTCAGTTATTCAAACCAATGACCTTTCGGTTACTGGCCCAATGCTCTAACCGCTAGACTACCTGCCACCCAAAAGTGACGTAGATTACGCACGTGTAGTAATGAGTAGGATTCTGTGTTTTCACATGCAAAAGTAATTGCTTTTAATAAAAAGCCTTTCTCTCCTTTCCCAATGAAAACCAGTTTGAAAATTCAAACAGAGTATTTTATGGAAAAGAGATGTATGTTTCTGAACAATTGATTATGCTGCCTTGTTGACACCATGACCGAGATTTCTGTTCCATTTGAACAATGAATGAAACGAAATGATTAAAAGGTGACTAAGGCTAAAAGGTATTTCAACGCTAAAACTAAGACTGAAACTAAATATAAAATAGCTGCCAAATTAACACGGTCACACAGAAACCAGGGACAGATTGGGAACAGAAATCTCCCAGGGCATTTCTAACATACCGGCCCATTTTTAGCCAAATAATTATAATTCTGCGCAAACCCTCAAATAAGACAAGCCCACTGGGCTAAAGATAGACCAGCCCATCTGGAAATTGCCCGAACTGCCCTATGGCCAGTCCGTTTCTGCCAGACACTGAAGGAGAGCAGCAGAGCAGTGTTTTACAGTGTGCAAATCTCCGGAACACTTGCCGAGTCACGCACAACACTGTGTCTAACACAGTGAATAATATCTCATAAAAGCCCCTTAGCCAGATCAGGTGACACACCTGTACACACTATGGCAACTGCATGCTCGAATACTGATCCATTCTCCTATAGATGGACTCCACAACAGGGTTAAATAAGTTTTCCTAAAATCCTGGTTGATGGACAGATTTCCTGCTCATTCCCTTCTGATTATGGGAATCTTCAAACTCTGCATTTTGGGAAAGTTAACAGGATTTTGCCACCCTACTCTGACTGAAAATGGGTGATTTACATGTCTCAAGGTCTGTCTTTCTTACTCCACGGTCGTCTGGAAGGCTAAATAAAGAGTGAGAAGCTGATTGATTGAGTCAACTGCACTCACATCCCCAGCCAGCCATCCACCCACCCAACCAACCACACACACATCGCATTGGCCCGGTCGGTCCAGAGGAAACAGCAAGATTGGCCAATCATTAAGAGCTTCCTTCTAATCACATGTGACACCTGAAAGTTAAGGCAGGAAACTGGGGAAACAGAACTAGGGCTAACTAATCACCTTCAGACAGAGTGAAGAGCCAAGGAACGGAACTGCGTAAACTCTGGTCTGTGGAGGAATGATTCTAGGGCTGGCTGGGCACCCCATGGGTTTCACGGCAGATGTGAGGGCTGAAGGAAGTTGATTTATATCCATGGTTGAACTTGATTGTTTTCACTACGAATTAAACTGAAGCAGCTGGGCCGAAACGAGGGACTACCTGAATGTGTCCAATAAGAAATGCTTGTTTTCATTTTCCGTTGAGAAACATTTTGCTACTGTGTGCACTAATACGATGCTTGTCTCTATATGGACATACTGATGTAAGGACATCAAGTGACTGTTGCAGAATGGTTCATTTTGTATGTGCAAAGCAGAACACTGACAGTGACACAATGGCCCTCTCATCTATGATCATACAGATGGAATCAGAGGTGTCACAAGGTCATATATTACTGAGGGTCCCATCCCAAATGGCACCCTATTCCTGACACAGTGGTCAAAAGTAGTGCACCATATAGGGAATATACAGCGCCTTCGGAAAGTATTCAGACCCCTTGACTATTTCAACAGCAAAAAATTCCATTACAGCCTTATTCTAAAATTGATTAAATAAATGTTATCCCTCATCAATCTACACACAATACCCTATAATAACGAAGCAAAACAGGTTTAGAAATATTTGCAACTGTATAAAAAAATAAAACAGAAATACCTTATTTACATAAGTATTCAGACCCTTTGCTATGAGACTCAAAAATTGAGCTCAGGTGCATCCTGTTTCCATTGATCATCCTTGAGATGTTTCTACAACTTGATTGGAGTAGTAAATTAAATTGATTGGACATGATTTGGAAAGGCACACACCTGTCTATAGAAGGTTCCACAGTTGACAATGCATGTCAGAGCAAAAATTAAGCCATGAGGTCGAAGGAATTGTCCATAGAGACAGGATTATGTCGGGGCACAGATCGGAGGAAGGGTATCAAAACATTTCTGCAGCTTTGAAGGTCCCCAAGAACACAGTGGCCTCCATCATTCTTAAAATGGGAGAAGTTTGGAACCACCAAGATTCCTCCTAGAGCAATCAAGGGAGAAGGGCCTTGGTCAGGGAGTTGACCTAGAACCCGATGGTCACTCTGACAGAGTTCCTCTGTGGAGATGGGAGAACCCTCCAGAAAAAAACAATCAGGCTTTTATGGTAGAGTGGCCAGAAGGACGCCACTCCTCTGTAAAAAGCACGACAGCCCGCTTCGAGTTTGCCAAAAGGCCCCTAAAGGACTCTCAGACCATGAGAAACAAGATTTTCTGGTCTGATGAAACCAAGATTGAACTCTTTGGCCTCAATGCCAAGCGTCACGTCTGGAGGAAACCTGGCACCATCCCTACAGTGAAGCATGGTGGTGGCAGCATCATGCTGTGGGGATGTTTTTCAGCGGCAGGGACTGGGAGACTAGTCAGGATCGAGGGAAAGATGAACAGAGCAAAGTACAGAGAGATCCTTGATGAACACCTGCTCCAGAGCGCTCGAGACCTCAGACTGGGGCAAAGGTTCACCTTCCAACAGGACAACGACACTAAGCACACAGCCAAGACAATGCAGGAGGGGCTTCGGGACAAGTCTCTGAATGTCCTTGAGTGGCCCAGCCAAAGCCTGGACTTGAACCCGATCAAGCATCTCTGGAGAGACCTGAAAATAGCTGTGCAGCGACGCCCCCCATCCAACCTGACAGCTTGAGAGGATCTGAAGAGAACAATAGGAGAAACTTCTCAAATACAGGTGTGCCAAGCTTGTAGTGTCATACCCAAGAAGAATTGAGGCTGTAATCGCTGCCAAAGGTGCATCCACAAAGTACTGAGTAAAGGGTCTGAATACTTATGTAAATGTGATATTTCAGTAAAAAAATTATACATTTGCAAACATTTCTAAAAACCTTTTTTTGCTCTGTCATTATGGGGTATTGTGTGTAGATGATAAAAATAAACAATTTAATAAATTTTAGAATAAGGCTGTAACGTAACAAAATGTGGAGAAAGGGGTCTGAATACTTTCCGAATGCACTGTAGGGTGCCATTTTGGACACAGTCGAGGACAGATAGGAAAACCGATTGGGGGAGAGAATCATTATCACAGCACTATCTCCCAATCGGTTCTCCTTGTCTCGCTCATTTTTGTTTATTATTTATTTACATTTTAGTCATTTAGCAGACACTCTTATCCAGAGCGACTTCAATTAGAGCAATCTTCTTAAGATAGCTGGGTGAGACCACCTTCAATAACAAAAATATGAACGCAACATGTAAAGTGTTGTTCCCATGTTTCATGAGCTGAAAAAAAAGATCCCAGAAATGTTCCATATGCAGAAAAAACGTATTTCTCTCAAAGTTTGTGCACAAATTTGTTTACATCCCTGTTAGTGAGCATTTCTCCTTTGCCAACATAATCCATTCACCCGACAGGTGTGGCATATCAAGAAGCTGATTAAACAGCATGATCATTACACAGGTACACCTTGTGCTGTGGACAATAAAAGGCCAAGCTAAAATGTGCAGTTTTGTCACACAACACAATGCTACAGATATCTCAAGTTGAGGGAGCGTGTAATTGGCATGCTGACTGCAGGAATGTCCACCAGAGCTGTTGGCAGAGAATGTAATGTTAATTTCTCTACCATAAGCCACCTCCAATGTTGTTTTAGAGAATTTGGCAGTACATCCAACTGGCCTCACAACCGCAGACCACGTGTATGACGTCGTGTGTGCGAGCGGTTTGCTGATGTCAACGTTGTGAACAGAGTGCCCACTGGTGGCAGGGGGGTTATGGTATGGGCAGACATAAGCTAAGGACAATAAACACAATTGCATTTTATCGATGGCAATTTGAATGCACAGAGATACCATGACAAGATCCTGAGGCCCATTGTTGTGCCATTCATACGCCACCTTCACCTCATGTTTCAGCATGATAATGCATAGCCCCATATCGCAAGGATCTGTACACAATTCTGGTAAGCTGAAAACTGTCCCAGTTCTTCCATGCACTGCATACTCACCAGACATGTCACCCAATCAGCATGTTTGGGATGTTCTGGATCAACGTGAACGACAGCGTGTTCCAGTTCATGCCAATATCCAGCAACTTCGCACAGCCATCGAAGAGGGGTGAGACAACATTCCACAGGCCACAACCAACAGCCTGATCAACTCTATGCGAAGGAGATGTGTCACGCTGCATGAGGCAAATGGTGGTCGCACCAGATAATGACTGGTTTTCTGATCCAACAGATACATTTCTGTATTCCCAGTCATGTGAAATCCATAGATTAGGGCCTAATTCATGTATTTCAATTGACTGATTTCCTGTAACTCACTAAGATCTTTGAAATTGCTGCATGTTGCATTGTATATTTTTGTTCAGTATAGTTACCAGCAGTGCATATAGGAAAATACTAATAAATAAATAATAAATACATTTTTGTCATTTAGCAGATGCTCTTATCCAGAGTGACTTAAATTGGAACATTCATCTTAAGATAGCTGGGTAAGACAACCACATACCACAGTCATACATTTTCCCTTAAAGAAGTTATCAGCAAAGTCAGTGCTAGTAGGAAAATACTTTCTCCCTCTCTCTCTCTATCGCTCTCTTCTCTCTTTCATTCACCATCTGTCTTCTCCCCTCATCTTTATCCATCTCTTTCTATCGCTCTCTCAAGAATTATCCCATAATAACTCATCTGTGCCATCAGTTTACCTGTTAAGAGAAACATCGTCAATACTTGGCAGCTGTGGATGTCTCAGTGTAGAGTGACTGCTCAATATTCTCTCTCGCTATCTTTCTCTCTCTCTCTCTCTCTCTCTCTCTCTCTCTCTCTCTCTCTCACACAGAAACACAACACACACACACACACACACACAGTAGTGGCTGGAATGGATTTAATGGAACGGTATCTAACACATCAAACATATGGAAACCACATGTTTGACTCTGTTCCAAAAATACCACTCCAGCCATGACAATGAGCCCATCCACACACACACACACACACACACACACACACACACACACACACACACACACACACACACACACACACACACACACACACACACACACACACACACACACACACAGTCAGTCAATGCCATCCGAGTGAGGGAGACTGACCTTTTAAGAACCAGTGTATCTTTCATTTGCCATACAACAAGTATTTTTATGTAAAGTTTATGATGAGTTCTTTGGTCAGATTAGGTAAGTGTCCAAAATAGCTCCGGACATTCTGGGGAAATGTTGCTACATATTCACAATGTATAACCACGGTTTGCAGCTCTAAATATGCACATTTTCGAACAAAACATAAGTGTATTGTATAACCTGATGTTATAAGACTGTCATCTGATGAAGTTGTTCAAGGTTAGTGATTAATTTTATATCTTTTGCTGGTTATTGCGATAGCTACCTTTTGCGGTGAATAAATGCATTTGTGTGTTTGGCTATTGTGGTAAGCTAATATAATTCTAAATTGTGTTTTCGCTGTAAAACACTTAAATAATCGGAAATATTGTCTGGATTCACAAGATGTTTATCTTTCATTTGCTGTACACCATGTATTTTTCATAAATGTTTTATGATGAAAATTTATGTATTTCACGTTGCTCTCTGTAATTATTCTGGCTGCTTTGGTGCTATTTGTGATGGTAGCTGCAATGTAAAACTATGATTTATACCTCAAATATGCAGATTTTGTGAACAAAACATAAATGTATTGTATAACATGTTATAAGACTGTCATCTGATGAAGTTGTTTCTTGGTTAGTGACTAATTATATCTCTATTTGGTCGGTTTTGTGATAGCTACCTATGCGGTAGAAACATGGTGAAAATATGCGGTTGAGTCTTTGGCTATTGTGGTTAGCTAATATAAATACATATTGTGTTTTCGCTGTAAAACATTTTAAAAATCGGAAATGATGGCTGGATTCACAAGATGTTTATCTTTCATTTGCTGTATTGGACTTGTGATTTCATGAAAATTATATTATATAATATCCCTGTCCCGTTAGGCTAGGCTATGCTAGTCAGCTTTTTTGATGAGGATGCTCCCGGATCCGGGATGGGTATCACTGAAAGGTTAACCTGTTGGGGATGGGGGCGCTGTTTAGACTATTTATGCTAATTTGGCTAATTTTTGAAACGGCTTCCCACAAAATCCTTGATCGTACAATATGCATATTATTATTATTATTATTGGATAGAAAACAGTCTATAGTTTCTATAGGAGTTGAAATTTTGTCTCTAAGTGGAACAGAGCCCATTCTACAGCAATTTCCCTGACATGGAGTCAGATTTTAGAAATGTTGGCCACTCTTCTGAAGTCAGTTAAAAGGGCACTGTCGTTGCTATGACTATACGGACACTTCTTACGTCTTCCCCTGGATGCCTTTACGTGATGACGATTCCAATGGGGTCGATTGCGCGTTCACAGGCCCCACAAATGAAAAAACCCTGAAGCTAGTCATTCTTTTGGAGCTGCGTCATGCGCCTAGAGGACACCGGCCCGCACCTTTTCCAAGCATTAGTGAAGGGGGTAATATTACTCGGGTCATGTTTCTACTCGTTATGGGAGTTAAAAACATCATAAGGTAGTTAATTTAAAGCGTTTTATAGCAATTTATATCCGTTTAGTGCGATTTTGGGACATTTATTTTTGCAACGATGTGAAAAGTTGGGCATGCTTTTCAGTTCATCCCGAACGCAGTTGACATTTCCACATGGCAAGAGGACAGCTTTCCACCAAAAGACGATTTCTCCCAAGAAAGGATCCTTTGCCCAAGATACTGATGGAAGAACAGCTCAAGGTAGGACATTTTTATTATGATAAATCGTGTTTCTGTCGAAACATTTTAGTGGCTTAGGACGCCATGTTTTTTGACGTAGCTTCGCTTGGCGCAAACTGTATTGAAAAGTAAGGATAAATTAAAAAATGTAATAACGCAATTGTATTAAGAATTAAATTGTCTATCAATCCCTGTCCACCCTATATTTTTTAGTCACGTTTATGAGTATTTATGTATAAGAGTAGATCACTGTCTAAGTGGCGCAAGGACTTTTTCTTTACCAGCTTGTCTACATTTCACATTGTCTAACCATGATTTTGGTGGCTAAATATAAACATTTTCGATCAAACTGTATATGCATGTTGTAATGTGATGTTACAGGAGTGTCATCGGAAGAATTCTGAGAAGGTTAGTGAAAAAATTAATATCTTTTGGCGATGTTGACTTTTATCGCTCACTTTGGCTAGAATCAATGCTGGGCTGCTAATTGCTATGTGCTAAGCTAATATAACGATTTATTGTGTTTTCGCTGTAAGACACTTAGAAAATCTGAAATATTGTCTGTATTCACAGGATCTGTGTCTTTCGATTCGTGTATGCTGTGTATTTTTACGAAATGTTTGATGATTAGTAGTTAGGTAAACACGTTGCTCATTGTAATTATTCTAGTCCATTTGTGACGGTGGGTGCAATTGTAAACTATGCCATATACCTGAAATATGCACTTTTTTCTAACAAAACCTATCCCATACCATAAATATGTTATCAGACTGTCATCTAATGAGTTTTTTTGTTGGTTAGGGGCTATAAATATCTTAGTTTAGCCGAATTGGTGATGGCTACTGGTGTTGGTGGACAAATAAAAGATGGTGGATTATGCTAATGTGTTTTTAGGTAATAGATGTACATCTTTACATATTGTGTCTTCCCTGTAAAACATTTTAAAAATCGGAAATGTTGACTGGATTCACAAGATCTGTGTCTTTCATTAGCTGTATTGGACTTTAATGTGTGAAAGTTAAATATTTTAAAAAATATTTTTTTTTTGAATTTCGCGGCACTGGTTTTTCAGTGGGGGGGGGGGGGTGTGCCGCTAGCGCCACGCTGATCCTAGACAGGTTAATGCAACCGCCGTGTTAGATTTTTAAAAATAACTTTACCATAACAAACAGCTTGCGTTATTGCAAGACAGCACTCGCCAAAATGGCGGAGAATAGGAATCAACATTTTCCACAGAAATATGAAATAACATCATAAATTGTTCTTACTTTTGCTGAGCTTCCATCAGAATCTTGTACAAGGAGTCCTTGGTCCAGAATAAATCGTTGTTTGGTTTTAGAATGTCCTTTTCTTCTGTCGAATTCGCGCCACAATGCTAGCCAATGTTGATAACGTTCCCATTTTCTCTCGACGCAAAGAACGGAAAACTCCAAAAGTCCCAATAAACGTTGAATAATCTGATAAAACTCGGTTGAAAAAACCTACTTTACGATGTTATTATCACATGTATCAAATAAAATTAGAGCCGGAGATATTCGCCGTGTAAACCGAACGCTTATCAGAAGACAATATCGAGGTACTTCGCGCGCCTTGGTAGACAAAGGACATTCCTGACCTGCCACTCCAAAAGCTCTTCTTCGACCTCAGATAAAGCTAGACACCCCATTCCACCTTCCACTGCCTGTTGACATCTAGTGGAAGGCGTATGAAGTGCATGCAAATCGATAAATATAAGGCAATTGAATAGACAGGCCCTGAAACAGAGCCTTTTTTTCAGATTTTTCACTTCCTGCATGGAAGTTTGCTGCAAAATGAGTTCTGTTTTACTCACAGACATAATTCAAACAGTTTTAGAAACTTCTAAGTGTTTTCTATCCAATAGTAATAATAATATGCATATTGTATGATCTAGAAAAGAGTACGAGGCCGTTTCATTTGGGCACGATTTTTCCAAAGTGAAAACAGCGCCCCCCTATTGACAAGAAGTTAATAAGCTCTGTGTGTTCATCCATCCATTTAGTTTGTTGAATCCTAATTACTTCCAGAAATAATGTGCAGACAATAAAACAGTCTTTCCCTCAGCATCTGTATTTCTCTCCAGGCTCTGTTTGGGCTCATCTCCAAAACAACTCACTGAGGAAAATGTTGCCAGAAAAATTACTTCTCTGCATGCAGACATTTTTTACATCTCATCCAGAAAAAGGGAAATAGCATCTACAGTGGGGATTTGTTGATATCAGAGAATCACTAATTTGCATTGAAAGCATAAACTTCCCTTACTGGGAAAGGCAAAAAATAATGGCAAATAAGAAATGTTTGTTCTTTCTCCTCATTGGCTCGTCGACATATTCAGCCAAAGTCAATAGAAAAGACTTGTACAGCATACATCAATGAGCTGACAGTTCTTTGGATTGGACACTTGATGTTTGACCGGCGCCTCTGATAGGCCTACTGGCAGCTCTACAAAGCTAAGGCCAAAAATATTTATTAACAGAGGATAAATTGATAGACCGACAGATCTCGGATTAAATCCCCCACAAACCTTTATTTATTGCATTAATAAAAAGGCGCTGAGACGGAGTTTGGTTAGCAGCCCACAATGCCAGAGCCGCGATAATGCACATTGCATTGGCACCTTGGCTACTTTGCCTGGCAGTGCTATCAGAAGGGAGAGGACCCAAGAGGGAGAGAGTCAGGCTGACACTTCATCAATATCTCAATCCTTCAATCTCCCCCAGACACCCCACAACCCCCCTCGGCTCAGCAGGAACTGGATGTTTTAAAAGACGAGTCATCCTCTGTCGCCATAGATCATAGAGGCTGGTGTAGATGAGGGAGGGCCGACGGCTAATAATAATGGCTGGAAAAGATTCAAAAATTGAATGAAACGGTATCAAAAACAAGGAGACCACATCTTTGTGTTTGACGCCGTTCCATTAATTCCATTCCAGCCTTTACAGTGAGCCTGTCCTCCGATATCTCCGCCCACAGGCCACGCTTCCTTCCCTTCACCGCCCACGGACCAGTCAGTACTGATGGTTGAGTGACGTCACGTCTACAACCTGTCGTGACCCCTTCATTGGAGGAGGGCGCATCAATTACTGGTGTGTAATGGCATGACTAATGAATTCGTAATTAATCTGCCAGGATTCATTTGCTCTCTATCGCAATTTGTGTCATCCGGGGTCCAGTAGACAAAAGACAGTTAATCAGAGTCAATTAGGAGTATTGTTGATGAGATTAGTGTGGCTCACCACCACCTGAGAACTTCCCACTCATCAAAACAACTTGAAATATACACAAGACCAGAGGGACATTACAACTGACACATAATGTGTGTCACAAATGGGACCCGATTCCCCATATTGTGCACTATGCATATGAAGACCTAGCACATAGGGTTAGTCCTGTGACTTCCTCTTCATTTACAGTTTAAGTTTACATACACTTAGGTTGGAGTCATTAAAACTTGTTTTTCAACCACGCCACAAATTTCTTGTTAACAAACTATAGTTTTGGCAAGTCGGTTAGGACATCTACTTTGTGCATGACACAAGTCATTTTTCCAACAATTGTTTCCAGACAGATTATTTCACTTATAATTCACTGTATCACAATTCCAGTGGGTCAGAAGTTTACATACACTAAGTTGACTGTGCCTTTAAACAGCTTGGAAAATTCCAGAAAATGATGTCATGGCTTTAGAGGCTTCTGATAGGCTAATTGACATAATTTGAGTCAATTGGAGGTGTACCTGTGGATGTATTTCAAGGCCTACCTTGAAACTCAGTGCCTCTACCAAACTCAGTGCCTCTTTGCTTGACATAAATCAGCCAAGACCTCAGAAAAAAAATTGTAGACCTCCACAAGTCTGGTTCATCCTTGGAGCAATTTCCAAATGCCTGAAGGAACCACGTTCATCTGTACAAACAATAGTACGCAAGTATAAACACCATGGGACCACGCAGCCATCATACCACTCAGGAAGGAGACGCATTTTGTCTCCTAGAGATGAACGTAATTTGGTGCGAAAAGTAAATCAATCCCAGAAAAACAGCAAAGTACCTTGTGAAGATGCTGGAGGAAACAGGTACAAAAGTATCTATATCCACAGTAAAACGAGTCCTATATCGACATAACCTGAAAGGCCGCTCTGCAAGGAAGAAACCACTGCTCCAAAACCACCATTAAAAAGCCAGACTACGGTTTGCAACTGCACATGGGGACATATATCGTTCTTTTGGAGAACTGTCCTCTGGTCTGATAAAACAAAAATAGAACTGTTTGCCATAATGACCATCGTTATGTTTAGAGGAAAAAGGGGGAGCTTGCAAGCCGAAGAACACCATCCCAACTGTGAAGCACGTGGGTGGCAGCATCATTTTGTGGGGGTGCTTTGCTGCAGGAGGGACTGGTGCACTTCACAAAATAGATTGCATCATGAGGGAGGAAAATGATGTGGATATATTGGAGAAACATCTGAAGACATCAGTCAGGAAGTTAAAGCTTGGTCACAAATGGGTCTTCCAAATGGACAATGACCCCAGGCATACTTCCAAAGTTGTGGCACAATGGCTTAAGGACAACAAAGTCAAGGTATTGGAGTGGCCATCACAAAGCCCTGACCTCAATCTTATAGAAAATGTGTGGGCAGAACTGAAAACGTGTGTGCGAGCAAGGATGCCTACAAACCTGACTCAGTTACACCAGCTCTGTCAGGAGGAATGGGCAAAATTCACCCAACTTATTGTGGGAATCTTGTGGAAGGCTACCCGAAACATTTGACCAAAGTTAAACAATTGAAAGGCAATGCTACCAAATTCTAATTGAGTGTATGTACACTTCTGACCCACTGGGAATGTGATGAATGAAATACATCATTCTCTGTACTCTTATTCTGACATTTCACATTCTTAACATAAAGCGTTGATCCTAACTAGCCTAAGACAAGGAATTTTTACTAGGATTAAATGTCAGGAATTGTGAAAACTGAGTTTAAATCTATTTGGCTAAGGTGTATGTAAACTTCCGTCTTCAACTATATCTTGCTTAGAAAATACACTGACCTTGAACAGCTCTACAGACCCAGGCATACTATTCAGCTCTTCTTACCTGGTTAAATAAACGTAAGCAAAAGAAAACCACAAAAGCGGCCTTTGAACGTTCTCCTTCCAATATTCAACAGCAGATGCCCAAGGCCATTGCTGAAAACATCAAAAACCTGAGGCAAATAAAGGTGCTAGCTGCGAGGAAAAACAACCGATGTTTTCACAACCAACGTTTCTCATTCAGACCAGCCAATTCATTATGAAATGTCTGCACTCCACCACAAACTTTGATTTAGTGTTCCCGTGAAGTTGAACTAGTGTGGACCTCTGAGTCACGTGTAAACTCTACCACACCTATGGCTCAAGAGGGGTGATGTTTGTTCATCTCAGACTGTACAAATTTGCGTCCCAAATGGCACCCAATCTACGTCCCAAATGGTACCTTAAGGGCTCTGGTCAAAAGTACTGTACTATGAAGGAAATAGGGTGCCCATTGGGACAAATGCTCTCTCCACAGAACACAATTAACTCTCAGAAACGCCACAGGGCATTCCACAGGATTAACACAGGCCTCACTGAGAGAGTCTCCGGTTACCTGGGCAGAGCTTCCTGTCAGTCACTACCAGTCACATGCACACACCTGCGGTTACAGTACTTAAGCCAAAAACAAGGCTCTGTGTCTGAGTTGAGCTCCAGGAAGCCTCCCAGGCAGCCAGTAAGAAGAGACATGAGCCTGAGAGCACTTGGCAGCAACCACACAGCCTTTACCAGACACTCCTGTTGTTGAATCCCATCCTTGTCATACATCTTAATCAGCCCTCCCTATGCATGGTTTATCCGGGTCGTATACATTAGGCACCAAACGGAAGAAAATGGACTGAAACAGGGAGGGGACGCCTGAACTAGAGGTCTGCACAGGACTGATTCACTCGTCCAGCTCCGCTTCTTTTCATACTGCGCCCGGACTTCTTGTCCGACACCCACCCGAACTGGTCCCGAACCCAACCGCAGTCCCACAATGTTATTTTAGATGTGTAGTTTGCTTTGCAGCCCCGGTCTCAGAATTCTTGCCTCGCAAGATCAATAAATTGTTTGAAATACCAGAGATTCTTACCCATTATGTTAGGCCATCGATATTATTGGCCAATAGGGTAGACATAGTTTGAAACAGAGTAGAGTTGGGCCAGAAAATAGGAGGAGAGTGGACACTTACCTGACTTG
This sequence comes from Salvelinus fontinalis, assembly GCF_029448725.1. Lineage (NCBI taxonomy): Eukaryota > Metazoa > Chordata > Actinopteri > Salmoniformes > Salmonidae > Salvelinus > Salvelinus fontinalis. The sequence continues at coordinate 31,538,824 of NC_074671.1, read as the reverse complement.
AGCTACATTTTGTATAACTTTTAGGAGCAGGACGATTTGCAAGCAGTCAAATATATTTATTTCCAGTCAATGTCAGAGTCTAAACTAAAGCCCATCACATTTGGGGAGTTAAAGACAACTGCACGGTGTTTCTCCGCCCATATAGCCTAGTCTACAGGCTATTTAATTGAGACTACACATTCAGGCGCACTTGATCTCGCACGCCCAGCAAAAGAGAAGAAAGATAGGATACTGAACATAAATCTTCAAGAATTAGGCTATTAGAGTTGATGAATATCGCAACAGAGGTGCTTTTAATACAATAGATAGCAAATAGCCTACAAAACAGATAGACAACCGTTTCTAAATAATATTGCACAACTTTCTTTGGGAACGGGACCAATTTCAGGCAGAGAAAAAATAAACGTGTTATCAATATTTATTTCCAGTCAATGTCGGAGCCTAAACTATTGCCTATAATATCTAGGAAGTTAATTAACATGGAAAGACAACTGTGTATGCTTCTCTGCCCATGCATATATCCTATTGGCTATTTCATTGGCACCACGTAGAAGCATATCTCGCGCACCCAAGAGAAGAGAGGAAGGCTACTGAACTTGCAGCAGAATCATCCTATGAGCGTGTGTGATTAGTGCGACAAAGAGGTGCTCGAAATACACTGACGGTGGCCCAATACTTTCTGTCAAGACACGCAGGTGAAATGCAGCTCTCTAGCCTGAATTTATCTAATAAGAAACGCTCATTTTCCTTTTTCGAATACGACTCCGGTAAACAATCACAGTCATCGTGTTAACGAAGACTCCCAGGGAAGGTTTTTTGCTTAATTTTTTTTTTTTTTTGCCTTGGTGTCATAACGTCAGCCAGAGGTTGATCACTCCTCTACATTGTGTAAATATTTCTAATCATCAGGTTAATGATCATTAGGCTAAGTAAGAATCCCAGAGTAGATATTTGGTTTGAGTGAGAGTCCAAGAGAAACACACATCCTGTGGATTGTGGGGAGGGAGGGATGAGTTCTCTGCCGACAGACCTTGTCCCAAATGGCATTCTATTCCCTAAGGGCCATGGTCCAAAATAGTATAGGGAATAGGGTGCCATTTGAGACCCATTTAGACAGGGGCAGGGTCCCAACAGCTGGGAAACATCAGGACAGATCAGAAGCACCAGGCAGCGAGCATTCATCAGCCAAACAAACACTGTTGGCTGATGGGAGAGTCCTTGAACCAGGATCCTCCCTTTCCAGTCAGCTCCTCAGAGTCCCTAAGTATCTTCTGATCGGCTAGCCTACACCAAAACAGCAACCACTAAGTAGATCACCAGTGAAACTATCACACTTAGGGACAGGAGTTTTTTCTAACCCTGTGACTAGGGAAAACTCCAAGCCTAACTTTGGAGCCCCTACAAGCAGAGCTGCGCTTGTAATCCATCTAGTCACTTAGCCTGCAGTATACAGTATGCACAAACAAATGACCAAACAAAGTTTTGCTCTTGCTTTCCCACACACACAATAGGCGACACACTTTCTCAGTTCTCCCCCAGAGGCAGGTAGACACTAAACCGTAGTGAATTTATTTTCTGATGCATTTAGTACTCCATAAAATCAATTTAACACAAATGACATGAAGAGAAGCACCCGCCCATCTCTGTGAATGGAGAATCTGACGACAACCAAAATAACACCCATACAGTAAACACCCATATGACAATGAAATATCATCTCAAAGCTAACTGACTTATGGGAATCGTCCTTATTATCCGTAAGGAAAATGTCTTAAAGTTATAGAGAGACAATATTTACCCATTTGCTGACAGAGGTGGTTGTTCACAAAAAACATGACTTTGATTTCAGCATCTGTCCTCCCCATTTCTGACCCAGAAATGTACTTGGTGGTGGTTGTGTGAATTATTTTCTTTTAACCCGACACACTTCATTGACTGTTATTGCTGCATGGCATGTTTGCTGGTTGTAAGGATGAGTTTGTTTGGGAGACGGAGAGACATTTGGGCAGCAACACAGCCTCTTTCCAGGCACAGAAACAAAGACTGTGTTGTTGCTCCCAGAACGAAGGAGTCCCATAGTTCTGCTTGTACTTGCAGACAGTTCAAAACATCTTTACCACTAATAGCGCTGAGTACAGAGCAGCGTCAACAGTAGAACAACTCGACGTGAGAAGCTGGGAAGCTGGATACCCTTGGAACTTGTTTGGAAACCTTCCTACCTTTTACACTGAATTATTATTCCTGGCAGGTTTCATTTCATATTACAGCAAAGGAAAAAATAAATATGAGATATGAAAATATCTGGTGATTATCATTTCGAGTTTGATATTAAAACTCAAATAATAGATCAGGATACAGTTGGCATTGGATCAAGAGAGAGGTTTCTGTTTAACTCTACAGAAAACATTCTTAGTGCTGGAGAAAAGAAGAGAGAGGGGAAAATAAAGCTTTGAGAGAATGACAACACCAAACACACACCTAAATACACTCTCTTACACACACACACACACACATGCTACAAAGACATGTAGCAGCATGTTGTTAGCCCCAGATAGTGACACAGCTTAGTCTGGTACAAAGGGAAGCCACTGCTCCTGCTGGGCTGGGGAAATGAAGCCTGCTGACGGGCCGTGGTGAGATGGTCCTCCCCTGGCCCTTTGTGTTCCGTTCAGCATGCCTGGGCACACTGAAAGGCCCCTGAAGGCCCTGGCCCTCCTTCATGAAACACCCAGATGGGTTATTCAACACTCCACACTCTCCTATGACTATCAACACTCAACACACACACCAAACACACAAAGAGAGAGAGAGTTAGAGAGAGACAGAGTCACTTGCTTTCGAAATGTAAACACATGTTTCCCATGCCAATAAAGCCCCTTTGAATTGAACTGAATTGAATTAAGAGAGAGAGAAAGAGAGAAATACAGAGACAGAGAGAGAGCGGTATATAACTGTCAACACAACACACACACAAAACAGAGCGCGAGAGAGGGAGATGGAGAGAAAGAGTGGTATACAACTTTCAACACTCAACACACACAAAATAGATGGAGAGAGAGAGAGAGTGGTGTATATATGCACATACAGAAACGCACACAGACACACAAAGTGAGAGAGAAAAGACACACAAATACACAGACACACACTTAACAGGACGTTTTCGGTTTCCCTCTCCACGGTGTCCGTCCCAAACAAACAACCCGATGTCCCATCTATGTTCCACAGCTTTAATAAAAAAATATATTGACAGTACCAGTCAAAAGTTTGGAAACACTTACTCATTCAAGGGTTTTTCTTTATTTTTTACTATTTTCGACATTGTAGAATAATAGTGAAGACATCAAAACTGTGAAATAACACATATGGATTCATGTAGTAACCATAAAAAGTGTTAAACAAATCAAAATATGTTTTAGATTTTAGATTCTTCAAAGTAGCCACTCTTTGCCTTGATGACAGCTTTGCACACTCTTGGCATTCTCTCAACCAGCTTCACCTGGAATGCTTTTCCAACAGTCTTGAAGGAGTTCCCACATATGCTGAGCATTTGTTGGCTGCTTTTCCTTCACTGCGGTCCAACTCATCCCAAACCATCTCAATTGGGTTGAGGTCAGGTGATTGTGGAGGCCAGGTTATCTGATGCAGCACTCCATCACTCTCCTTCTTGGTCAAATAGCACTTACACAGCCTGGAGGTGTGTTGAGTTATTGTCCTGATAAACAAATGAGAGTCCCACTAAACGCAAACCAGATGGGATGGCATATTGCTACAGAATGCTGTGATAGCCATGCTGTTTTAGCCGTGCTCCTCCATGCTTCACAGTGGGAACCACACATGCGGAGATCATCCGTTAACCTAATCTGCGTCTCACAAAGACACGGCGGTTGGAAACAATATCTCAAATTTGGACTCATCAGACGAAAGGACAGATTTCCACCGGTCTAATGTCAATTGCTCATGTTTCTTGGCCCAAACAAGTCTCTTCTTATTATTGGTTTCCTTTAGTAGTGGTTTCTTTGCAGGAATTTGACCATGAAGGCCTGATTCACGCAGTCTCCTCTGAACACTTGAAGTTGAGACGTGTCTGTTACTTGAACTCTGTGAAGCATTTATTTGGGCTGCAATCTGAGGTGCAGTTAACTCTAATGAACTTATCCTCTGCAGCAGAGGTGACTCTGGGTCTTCCTTTCCTGTGGCGTTCCTCATGAGCCAGTTTCATCATAGCGATTGATGGTTTTTGCGACTGCACTTGAAGAAAATGTCAAGAACTTCAAGAAATTTCAATTAACACCTGTTAATTGAAATGCATTCCAGGTGACTACCTCTGGTTGAGAGAATGCCAAGAGTGTGCAAAGCTGTCATCAAGGCAAAGGGTGGCTACTATGAAGAATCTCTATTTTGACTTATTTAACACTTTTTTGGTTACCACATGATTCCATATGTGTTATAGTTTCATAGTTCGGATGTCTTCACTATTATTCTACAATGTAGAAAATAGTAAAAAAAAAAAAAAATACCTTGAATGAGTTTGTGTCCAAACTTTTGACTGGTACTGTACAATATGCCATCAGGCAAACGTTTTTATCCAAAGCAACTTACAGTCACGTGAGTATACGTTTTGTATGCATTACCTCATTGAGGCGGCGTGCTAACTGACGCTACCCACCTGGGACCACTAACACGGAGTATACAGAGTAGACAACACAACACATAACTGGCTGATATACCGTTACACAGGCAGACAGTTCCTCCGAGGCAGCGAGCTGCTCTCTCTGCTCTTGTAAAACCCAGTAGTCTGCAGAGCTGACTCTTAGTTTAACTCAGGGAAATGTGTTCTACTTGCTGAAGTGTATCACGTTTCAGAGCTATGCTCCTTTATCTCTCTGTTGACTGGCTGGCTGCTTTAAGATGTTGCTTCAGCTAAGATTAAAGAAATGCTGGATCACAGTCTGAAGAACTACCCACTGCCCCTTTATGTACTCTGACAATGTTATGACTGTAGGACCAAGAAAATTTCTCAAAAGTTGCTCCTAATGTTTCATTAATGTAGGTTCAAAATATGTTTCCCCCCAAATTCCGGAAAAGTGTCATTTTTGGAGATAGACGTTTTTCCTCCGACAGAACGACTGATGTGTTCAGGTACTTCCTCTATGATACTGCCATTTCCAGCAGTTAGGAGGTATTTGAGAGCTCAGCTACTTCCTATGCTATTGTTGATCGCTGAGGACAACATGCAACCGTACATGATTGAGTACGGCCTTTCTGACACGGAACAGACTATACAGGTGCAACATACTTCCCTTTATAGCCCATGCCCTATTACCATGTGGTCATGCATACTACCATCCCCAACTCACTCCACACTATCACCCCTCTACACTAGTACCCTTGCATGCCCAGGAAAGAAAGGAGAATATGGGGGAGAGGTAAGGGAGTGCATTCTCCCCAAATCTCCTCTCCTCCTTTGTCATCCCACACTCACATCTGCCCTGCATACGAATGAAGCCTGGTACAAAATCCTTCCATCTCTGAAACACATTTATCTTTCTTGTTAAGACTATCCAGCTGAGCCAAAGGAAGCGTCGTACAGATGCTGGGACAGCCAGACGACAGATAAGGCTCTACCTGTGGATTCATCTCCGTTTCGGTGGCTGGTCTGAGATCAGTTGTCATAGACTATGATAAGCCTTTCCTGCTGGGTTGTTTATCAAAGGATTTATCATGCATGGCGAATTGAATTCTAACACTTCAGTTCTTTTAACAGAGAGAGCACTCAGTTAAGCCCATTCAGATCCAGTTTATTCAATAAAAGTCACGTATAGCCAACACCAATCCTTCAATCCACCAATTCCTGCTTTCTCAACCTTTTATAGGGGGCCTGATAAACCCAATCCAGTCTTAAGTGCTTATATTTATCTAAAAAACACAAGAAAAAAGCACAAAACACACCCCACTGAGAGTGATTACTGTAATTCTAAGAAAAGGCTAAGACAATGACTGTGTGAGACAAAGGGCAGAGACGGACACGAAAGAGATTGGAAACGGCATGAAAGACAATAGCTGTACATAAATAGCAGCTTAACTGCACCGGGTTTCATTAACCACTGCCTTCTTTACTTTGTCTCTGTACCTACTGAGCACCTCTCGCCCCTCTCTCTCTGGCTCTACCCTTAAAGATCTATCCCATGCCCCCTACCCCCCTACATCTAGAGGGGTTCTTCACAGAGCGAAGGGGTGGACCCGAGATGACAGGGTCCGAGGTGTGACTAACGCGAGAGCCTGGTGTTGCCCTGTTGCAGTATGGGACCGCACCATCGAGGTCCTCTGTGGCATAAAGGGCTTGACACCACATATAGAGCAAGAAAGACAATGACCCACACCACCCATTCCTCGGCTCCTACCACCCCACCCCCGTCCGTCCATTCATGGAAGCTTCAGAGAACCAATAAAGAGACTTGAGTTGCGTCACAAATTGCCCAAGCAGCCCTAACGGCCCTGTAGTGCAATACATAGGGAATATGATGCCATTTGGCATGCATCCTGGTTCATTGTGACCGGATAGAGAATGTGCAGTGAGAGAGATAGAGAGAGAAATTCCTTCCGAGAAGGCTTATAAACTTCCCGCACTTCTCCTCTTTCTGACTCAACATAATTTTCTTTCAGAACAGACAGAAAGAGCTCTTTTGTGACCCGTTTTGCCAGTAAGACACCGTAAGACACCTCCCCAGAAAAGTTAGAATGACTGTATTAGCCGTGAAGGTCAAAACTGTATTAGCTTTTTGAAGGTTATGTGTGGCGCTGCTAAGAAACCACTGCATCAACTCTGCGTCTGAGTGCGCACAAGTGTGGCTTGTATCTGTCTGTGTCAGTGTGTGTCAGTGTGTGTATCAGTGTGTGTGTGAGATCGGAGGCAGCCTGTGGCACTATGATGGATGAGAAGCAGGGGTCCCAGAACTAGGGTCGTGGATAACTGCCTGTCATGGTTAAGTCACTGGCTAACTGAGAACCCATTCAACTCTGCATAGCACAACGTAACATTGAACAGCACTGTCCCTGAATCCCACACAGCAGAGCACTCCACTTTCACATGGCATTCCACAAACAACCGCATTCTTAGCACATTTAAAGTCGTCAACGCAGGCATTTAAATCAGACCGCATCGTTAGCGAGCAGCACACACTGAAGTGGCCTACACTATCTCTCTCCGAGAGGGAACCAGAGTGAGAATTAACCCCGAAATCATACCTCCGTGTTCTGTTCTGATCAGTGTGAGCGTGCCACTGGCATCCCAACAGGCATCACGTCACATGGCTATGAGGATGAGTGGGAATGTTTCAAAGAAATGTGTTGAGCCCATGGGGTCATCTAATGCCGTCCAGATGTAAGCCACAGCTCCTCTCACTGATAGCTATGAGAGGAAGTGTGTGTGTGCGTGTGTGTGTGTGTGTGTGTGTGTGTGTGTGTGTGTGTGTGTGTGTGTGTGTGTGTGTGTGTGTGTGTGTGTGTGTGTGTGTGTGTGTGTGTGCGTGTGCGTGTGTGTGTGGATGTAGCCAATAAAATGTGTTTAATTTCCCTGTCCTCTGCTGCTGTGGATGCTGGCTAATGACAGAATCAGAGTGTGTGAGTAAGTCTTCACGTGATTTGTACACAACATGGTTCCAGATATCAGTGAACTTCAGATTGGAAAGACAGTGTAAAGCAGCGGGTGGCCGTCCTATCGCCCCTGACCACAGATCATCGGCCATCATTTTCTATGAATCTTCCAATGATTCTACATGTTGAATCACCACCGTTCATCAACACCCAGCAGGTGATCTACTGTCTGATGTTGATGTTCATTATCGTATTTCTTGTCTTTTACTCCCTGTCTATTATTAATGTACTATCTAGGAAAGGAGAAAGACTCTACTCGCCATAAAACAGGGGTCTTCAACCTGTTCTTACCCAGGGACCCTGTCCCAGGCAAACTAGCAACCCAGGGACCCCCATCATTTATTAGCAAAAAATAAATAAATGAACATCTTGTCTAATAATCAGGTAAATGATAATGACAAGGATAAGTTATCAACATTCTAAAATTAATAGATTTGGTAGATTGATTTTTATTATTTTGATCTCCCCACATTATAATTGAAAGTGTAAACTTTAACATAGCCTCCTATGCCGTGTTCACTTGCTAGTCGGAACTAGGAAACCATGACATCTCCGACTGGTTGTAGTTATACACTTGCCGCGTTCAACCAGTTAGCAAGTCGGCAATGTCCAAGTTTCGAAAATGCACGTGAAGGCAGCACTGGCTAGAAAGGTTATTTCAAACACATTATCACTAAGAGCAGCTGTTTAGCTGGTTAAATGATAGCTAGCCATGTGTTAGCAAAAATGTACAGTGGCTTTCGAAAGTATTCACCCCCTTGGCATTTTTGTTGCCTTACAACCTGGAATTAAAATAGATTTTGGGGGGTTTGTATCATTTGATTTACACAACATGCCTATCACTTTCAATATGCAAAATATTTTTTCTTGTGAAACAAACAAGAAATAAGACAAAAACTGAAAACTTGAGCGTGCATAACTATTCACCCCCCCCCAAAGTCAATACTTTGTAGAGCCACCTTTTGCAGCAATTACAGCTGCAGGTCCCTTGGGGTATGTCTCTATAAGCTTGGCACATCTAGCCACTGAGATTTTTGCCCATTCTTTATGGCAAAACTGCTCCAGCTCCTTCAAGTTGGATGGGGTCCGCTGGTGTACAGCAATCTTAAAGTCATACCACAGATTCTCAATTGGATTGAGGTCTGGGCTTTGACTAAGCCATTTCAAGACATTTAAATGTTTCCCCTTAAAACCTTTTCTCAATAGGGGGTGCTGTTTTCACTTTGTAAAAATGTTGTTCCCAAATTAAACTGCCTCGTACTCAATTCTTGCTCGTACAATATGCATATTATTATTACTATTGGATAGAAAACACTCTCTAGTTTCTAAAACCGTTTGAATTATATCTGTGAGTAAAACAGAACTCAAGTTGGAGCAAACTTCCTGTTGGGAAGTGAGAAATCTGAAATCAGGCAGTCTGTTCTAGGGTCAGTTTATTAATTTGCATGTCTTCTATTGGTCGACATGCACTGCATACGCCTTCCCCTAGATGTCAGCAAGCGGTGAGAATTGGAATGGTGTTGCTAGGCAGATCTGAGGCCATATAAAGGGTTTTGGAACGTGGGGTACACTCTTTTCAACATTCGCCATGACGCAAGACAGACCTCAGGATGGCGTTCTGGAAAGCTCTCATTATAGGCCTTAGATATATCCGGCTCTGATTTTATTCGATATAGGTGTTAAAGACATCATAGTGTAGTTATTTTAAACCGAGTTATATCAGTTTATATCAGTATATTGCGATTTTCTGATATTTCTTTGTGCTGCGTTATAGTGAGTTGGGCACGTCTTCGCCACATGGCTAATGTTTACTGCTAATTCCAAAGTTGAAGGCGACAATCTACAACCGAGCAACGATTCTTCTGGACAAAGGACAACTTGCCCAAGATTCTGATGGAAGCTCATCAAAAAGTAAGAACTATTTATGATGTTAATTCGTTGTTCTGTTGAAAAATGTACTGTAAAACTATACTACTATTCGCTATTCCGCTAATTTCGGTGCGGTCTCGCTTTAACGCACGCTGTATGTCGTAGTAACGTTAATTTTAAAAATCTAAGACAGCGGTTGCATTAAGAACTAATGTATCTTTCATTTGCTGTCCAACCTGTATTTTTTAGTCAAGTTTATGATTAGTTACTGATTAGATTAGGTGCCTCTCCCAAGATTTCTCCCGACATTTTGTTTGCATTTTGGCTACTATTCATATTGTATAACCACGATTTGTGCCGCTAAATATGCACATTTTCGAACAAACTCTATATGTATTGTGTAATATGATGTTATAGGACTGTCATCTGAAGAAGTTTGAGAAGGTTAGTGAAAAAATGTATATCTTTTGCTGGTTTATTCGTTATCGTTATTGTTGGCTTGTAACGGTCCTGACCTGTTTTATGTTGTTTTTTGTATGTGTTTAGGTCAGGGCATGTGTTTTGGGTGGGCAGTCTATGTTATCTGTTTCTATGTTGGTTTTGGTTGCCTGGTATGGCTCTTAATTAGAGGCAGGTGTTTTGCGTTCTCCTCTAATTAAGAGTCATATTTAGATAGGGTGTTCTCACTGTTTGTGTGTGGGTGATTGTCTTCCATATCTGTGTTATGTTTGCACCATACGGGACTGTTTGGATGTTCGTTTCGTTTTGATGTAGTCTGTTTCCTGTCCGTAAGTTTTACGTTTAGTTATGTAAGTTTATGTTCAGGTTTCGTCTACGTCGTTTTCTTGTTTTGTATATTTGAAAGTGTTTTGTTTCGTGTTGCCATCGTCGTTGTAAATAAAAAGATGGCTTACTTCCCGAATGCTGCATTTTGGTCAGATGATCCTTCTCTCCTCTCCTCGTCCGAGGATGAGGAGAGAGACAGCCCTTACATGGCTTGAATCAATGCTGTTGTGTGGTTGGCTATTGTAGTAAGCTAATATAATGCTATATTGTGTTTTCGCTGTAAAACACTTAAAAAATCTGAAATATTGGCTGGATTCACAAGATCTTTGTCTTTCATTTGCTGTACGCTGTATATTTTTCATAAATGTTTTATGATGAGTATTTAAGTAATTCACGTTGGTCTCTGTAGTTATTCTAGTTGCTTTGGTGAGAGTTGTGATGGTGGCTGCAATGTAAAACAATGATTTATACCTGAAATATGCAAATTTTTCTAACAAAACATATGCTATACAATAAATATGTTATCAGACTGTCATCTGATGAAGTTGTTTCTTGGTTAGTGACTATTTATATCTTTATTTGGTCGAATTTGAGATAGCTACCTATGCAGGAAAAAAATGGTGGGAAAAAAAGTTGTGTCTTTTGCTATCGTGGTTAGCTAATAGAAATACATATTGTCTTCCCTGTAAAACATTTTAAAAATCAGAAATGATGGCTGGATTCACAAGATGTGTATCTTTCATCTGGTGTCTTGGACTTGTGATTTAATGATATTTAGATGCTAGTATTTACTTTACTATGCTAGGCTATGCTAGTCAGCTTTTTTACTGATGAGGGTGCTCCCGGATCCGGGATTGTGTGCAAGTAGAAGTTAAACCACTTGAGTGTTGCTTTAGCAGTATGCTTAGGGTCATTGTCCTGCTGGAAGGTGAACCTCCATCCCAGTCTCAAATCTCTGGAAGACTGAAACAGGTTTCCCTCAAGAATTTCCCTGTATTTAGTGCCATCCATCATTTCTTCAATACGGACCAGTTTCCCAGTCCCTGCCGATGAAAACATCCCCACAGCATGATGCTGCCACCACCATGCTTCATTGTGGGGATGTTGTTCTCGGGGTGATGAGAGGTGTTGGGTTTGCGCCAGACATAGCGTTTTCCTTGATAGCCAAAAAGCTCAATTTTCATCTCGTCTGACCAGAGTACCTTCTTTCATATGTTTTGGGAGTCTCCCACATGCCTTTTGGCGAACACCAAACGCGCTTCCTTATTTTTTTCTTTAAGCAATGGCTTTTTTCTGACCACTCTTCCATAAAGCCTAGCTTTGTGGAGTGTACGGCTTAAAGTGGTCCTATGGACAGATACTCCAATCTCCACTGTGAAGCTTTGTAGCTCCATCAGGGTTATCTTTGGTCTCTTTGTTGCCTCTCTGATTAATTCCCTCCTTGCCTGGTCTGTGAGTTTTGGTGGGCAGCCCTCTCTTGGCAGGTTTGTTCTGGTGCCATATTCTTTACATTTTTAATAATGGATTTTATTGTGCTCCGTGAGCTGTTCAAAGTTTCAGATATTTTTTATAACCCAACCCTGATCTGTACTTCTCCACAACTTTGTCCCTGAACTGTTTGGAGAGCTCCTTGGTCTTCATTGTGCCGCTTGCTTGGTGGTGTCCCTTGCTTAGTGGTGTTGCAGACTCTGGGGCCTTTCAGAACAGGTGTATATATACTGAGATCATGTGACAGATCATGTGACACTTAGATTGCATTTTATTTAACGAATTATGTGACTTCTGAAGGTAATTAGGGCTTATTTAGGGCCTCATAGCAAAGGAGGTGAACACATATGCACACACCACTTTGCCGTTTTTAAAATTGTTTGAAACAAGTAATTTTTTAAATTTACCTTCACCAATTTGGACTATTTTGTGGATGTCCAGTACATGAAATCCCCCAAAAAATCAATTTAAATTACAGGTTGTAATGCAACAAAATAGGAAAAACGCCAAGGTGGATGAACACTTTTGCAAGGCACTGTATGTCCAAGTGTAGAAAGCTTACAAGCAGCCATAGGCACTGGTAGCCTATTCACATGTGCTTTTTCAAAGCCTATGTTAGATATTCCAGTGAGTGTAATTGGCTCCAAGGTGTGTAGTTGAAAAATAAAGTTGACATCATTAGCAAGAAACATTGTCCTCTTTTCTACCGTAGGTATGTAATTCAACATTTGTTTATTCTGTTGTTGCTAGCGATATTTTTTTTGCGGGACTCCCTGTAGTATCTCAGCGGACCCCTAGGGGGCTACAGATCCCCAGTTGAAATCCCCTGCCATACAATATAAAATATGGTCAGTCAATGCTATGACATGGGATGCACCTCACTGGATAGCTACTCTAAAAATAATGCCCTATATAGAACAGAGGCAGAGAGAGCAGCACCTGGAAAGATCTCTGAAGTTGTGAATTTCTCCCAGCCTTTTAGAAGTTGACAGATAGATCCCTTTCCATGTGTTTGCTAGTAACTGTTGAGGTTAGAAAACGTTGCTGCATTTGAGGAAAAACGGGTCGTGGTTGGAATCGATGACGTGGTAATTATTTGATTCTATAACCTCAGGGTGACATTTTAATCCACACCTTATCTCTGAAAGACCCAGATCCTGAGTTCTCGAGATAGAGCGTGAGCTCATAATTATTCTAACAAGGATCTAATGTCAGATGATCCACATGCAACACTGGCTGACCAAGGAGATTGTTTGGCTCCATAAACCAAGACAAAGTACCTGACATGGTGAATAGCGCAGGAAAGACAACACAATATCTAGTGTGTGTGTGTGTGTGTGTGTGTGTGTGTGCGTGTGTACATATGTGTGTGTACTTGTTTTCCTACATTATCAAGACCACAATGTCCTAACAGTTCACCCAAATGTCCTGATAAGGTAGGAAAGCAAGAACTTTTTTCAGGTCCTGAATTTGTTCAAATGCTATTTTAAGCTTAAGGGTTAGGTTTAGGGTTTTGGGGTAAAGGTTAGCGTTAGGGTTATGTTTAAGGTTAGGGTTAGGGTTTTTGGGGTTAGGTTAAGCTTTACGTTTTAGCGGTTAGGGAAAATATGATTTTGAATGGTCAAACATTTTTATACTGAAATTTCAGGAAAACAAAGCTGTGCGTGTGCACGCGTGTGTGCATGTACATTTCAAACAATCACATACTAATAGTTGTTTTTCTCTCTCAAATAAAGACACGCATTCAGAAGAGCTCCCCACAAATGCCCACAGACACACGGAGGCGGCTTTAATTTTCTGTCGCTGTCAGGAACCATACGTTTCTCTAACCACTATCCGATATGTGATGAAATTCCCCTGCCAGCAATTAATAGTCTCTGGGAAACAGGAGCATGTCTGTAAACAGAACCAGTGTTGGCATAAGGTTCCCCAGTTGCATGCTTCTCAATAAGTTAACTTGAGAGTGTGCACTCATCCACTAGAGCCCTGTGGAGATTGGAGTCTTCTCTGTGTGGACAGTATGGACTCATCCACAAGAGCCCTGTGGAGATTGGAGTCTTCCCTGTTACAAAGGCTCATGGGCTGTGTTGAAATGAACGGAAACGATGATGTACTACACGACCAGTGTAGGGCTACTGCCCTTTAAATACATCACTCATTGCTTCAAGCCACACCTCGCCACGCTCACCAAATGGGAGCAAAAGTACCTCAAAAGCTGTACAATAACATTTTGGAGAAACGTGTCGTTTAGTACAAACCGTTCCACAACGTAGCAAACGTTCAAGTAAATTGAGCACACCTCTGGTTTTCCCGCACCTCCCTTGCCACTCACTTCACCTGTCTCCATTGCTCATTAGCACCATGACTATTGACTATTTAAGCAACAGTGTTGTGCTCCATTCTTCCTTGTTCCTGTCGGTGAATACATGGGGCAGCCAGCTTATGTTTTCCTTTCCATGTGGTGTGTGACTGACAAGTGAGTACTTTCCATTATTGAAGAACATGTATACATGTTCATAGTAAGATCCTTTTAATTTCCTGTCCGTCCATGTCTAGTAAGATCCATTTGTTGTTTATCCCTTTTGCACTTGTCAGTCATGCTTGTATGTTAACATGTGTTTATCTCCCTCCTGCATTTCTTTAGTAAACTACAACGTTATCCTGCAACCTTTCCCCATGTGCTCATATGTCTGTGCAATAAACCCCCCCTATTTGGATTCCTGCTTCATCTCCTCTCTCATCTTATCAATGAGCCGAGGTGGCACTTTGAACTCTGCACCAGTCAAACCCTGATTACAGTCCACCTTTTCTATACATCCTCTAGAGGCCTGTGGAGATTGTAGTCTTCCCTAGGTGGACTCACCCACTAGGGCCCTGGTGGACAGTATGACCTTGTCCACTAGAACCCATACTGGAGAGTGTGGATCATCAAGTTTCCTCACTCAATTTAAAGATTTGCATCTCCTTCAGGAATATCAATACTTGCTACTCTAAATTATGGTTATTGATTAAAAGTGTGTGGTTGTTGAACTTTGGAAGTGGAGACTGACAGACTGGTACAGGTTGTACTAGGTAAACTTAGAGGAAAGAGCAACTCTTCCATAAAGCTTAAATACCTGCACATCTTATCTCTCTACACTCCACAACAGACGTCCTCCAGTGAGGTTTGAACTTTTACTGTTAAATGATATCCCAAGTATAAATATAGTAAAGTACACACACTAAATAGTCCCAAACCCTAGGTAACACGGCGACTCTTTTGGGATAGAGGAACTTCGTCGATGAGAGAAAATAAATTCTGCGGACAAATCACGAGGCAGAACGTCATGATTCAAAACAAGTTTGCAGGCAAAACCTTTGCAGAGGTTTTAGTTAAGGTAGTTGGTGTAAACTAGCCACTTGCGAAGTTCACTCATTTAAAAATGACCTCTGTGATCTCCGTCTTGCTAGCTATTCTGTATTTTATTCAAGTGTATAAAGTATTGACATAGTTCCTCTATGCCAAGTCAATCATTGAAATCAGCCCTTTTTCCCTGTGTTGCCTAGGGTTTGGGTTTGAGACCACACACTAAAGGACAAAATGTTTTGAGCAATATATATATATTTTTTTAGACAACTGCAAATTTCAAGGAGTAGGTAATTCAATGACTTGCAGTGGAGGCTCCTCAGAGGAGGAAGTGGAGGACCATCCTCATTGAATTTCATGAAAATAAAATGTTTAAAACATTAAAAAAGTTATATTTTTTTAGATAAAACAAATATAATCACGTCACCAAATAACTGATTAACAGCACTCTGTATGGTAGCACCATGGTGTAGCTGGAGGACAGCTAGCCTCTGTCCTCCTCCGGGTACATTAAATTCAATACAAAGCCTAGGAAGCTCGTGGTTCTCAACTCCTTCCATAGACTTACACAGTAATTAACAACTTCAAGAGGACGTCCTCCAACCTATCAGAGCTCTTGCAGCATGAACTGACATACTGAAAGCATAAGCTACAGCTTGCTAGCACTGCAGTGCAAATGTGGTGAGTAGTTAAGTGAAAGAGAGAGAAAGAACAGTTTTGAACAAATTAATTTCCTCCAAAATGAAGGAGAAGCAAGAGAGAAATAGAGGTCGAGAGAGTTTTCGTCATTTTGTTTTCAATTTCAGTATCACTTACTTAGCTAGCAAATGCAGTTAGCTAGTTTAGCCTACTCAAACAACCTGCTCAAACAGAGGGATGCTATGTTAGCTAGCTGGCTATGACTATCCAACACAATACTGGAACTCTTCCAAGTCATGGTGAGCTTTTGGTTTTACTAATTTATTGCCACCAGGGCCCGCCGGTGTAACTGCTTACTCACTGTAAACTGTAATGTTACTGCATGATTGTAGCAGGTTTACTAACGCATTAGTTCTATTAGCTATGTTGGCTATGACGTTACTTTAGCTAATATGGTGACAACGATGTAGGCTATGTGTGGCGGTTATGATATGGGTTGGCTTGGAAAGGTTTTTTCGCCTGGTCACATACAGCTGATGTGTTGTGCATTTAAGTCCAGAAGCAAAGGGACAAGGTGAGAGGAGGATAGTGCATAGATGCGAGAAGGAATACAACGTGGTTACTATGAAAGTGAACTGTGTTTACACGTGATCAAGGGTGTAATAATTCCACCGATTCTGTTGAAAAACGTTTCTTAAAACGGAAGCAAATGGAACAAAATGGGGATGAACATACCTGAAATGGTCCAATAGAAACTCTCGTTTGCAACTGTTGGACTAATGATTACACCCTATATCAGCTAGATGGCAAGAGTGTGCAAGGCGGCATTGAATGTGTCACTGTCTGTAACCTCCAATTTTTCTCTCAACCTGTGTGCACTTACGTTGTAAACTTTCATTCATTGGCTAGGTTGTAGCAACCGCATGATGGGTATAGGTTAAATTCGAATATCATGTAGTAGCCTAAACCTATCGCTTTTACATTGAACTGGGTAAATGGAATATGAATGACAGTCATCCAATATGCTGTAATAGAAGAAAAAAAAGGACCACCACTGATTACTTTGTGTAATGGAAATCTGATGCCATCGACCTCCCACCTTGCTTGAGGAACAATGGAGAAGCACAAGAGGAAAGGCCAACCCCCCCCCCCCCCCCCCCCCCCCCCCCCACCTGTGTGATGTCAAAACGTATCTGGACCACTTGAGATGCGCCTGTTAAGTCACTTAAACTCAGAAGGTTGAAGGGGTGCACCCCTGCCAAAACCCTATTGCTATTTCCTAACATGGAGACAATCATTTATTGAAGGATTTTGTGAACATGATAGTTAGGCCAAAGACTGTAGGTTGTTGGATTTTATGTAAATGTGAATGTAAAGCGTTTTTATTTGATTTTCAAAAATCCTACCCTAGATTGCTATATTCATCGAGCCCTTCATGAATCACATCTAAAACATTAAATGTGATAATGTAAAACGAGAAAAAATGCAACACTTTTTACAATATACTATTATATGAATAACTATGACAACACGTTGGGACACAGGCTGTGCTGTGCTAATTGTTCTAGTAAGACTAATAAAGTCTCTGACGTAGCCTATATAACAGCTGGATCGATCACTGAAATAAAAATAGCAGAGAACAATAGCTTGCACACATTCAATAACAGCAGTCTTCAAATGCGGATGCGCGCAGAACACACACACACGGACGCACACCACGAATCTCATCAACCCTCACAAGCACACAAATCTTTATAACCCATTTACAACGTGATAAAAAACATGGAAATTATTTCTGGTGGTCGTGGATGCTGATGGTTAGATTTTTTGTAAATCGCAATATCACAGCATGAATCAAAACTATATAGTCTAGGTTATCATATAAGTTGGTCTTTGCCATACAAAACATTTTCTGACAATCTTAAAGACAGTCGAATATAGAGTAAATGAGTCTACAAATAACCTCGTTTCATTATTGTACACCATTAGAGCTATAGTGAAAAAAATGGCACCATATTGAACCATATTACACCACAGCGCACTTGGCAATTAATACATAAAGCAAGGTAAACGTTTCTCTACAGGACATCATGCATAGTGTTATATTTTATCATTGTCTATCAAAATATGGAGAGGTCTTCATGGTGCAAATATTAGGTAGTGCGAGGTCTTCTTACCGTTTGTCAGGTCCCCTCCAGGCACGTGAAACGCATTTCCAAGAGACTGCAAAACTAAAACAACTCCAACAACAAGGTTGAATATTTTCAACCCCGCCATATCCGAGATTCACTACTGATTGCACTGCTCCTCTTTTTAGAATGTATTTTCTATACACCAAAGTCGTAGGGGGTCCAAAACGTACACTCCACTCCGTAACTCTTCTCGAGTGTAGTCTGCAAGACAGCCTTCTGCAGAGAAAACCCTGTCTGCGCTGTTCGCTGGTTTACAAACGGCAAATATGATGTGTGGTGTTTTGTTTGTGTGTGTATGTGTGTGCGCGTGTGTGTGTGAGTGTGCGAGTGAGTGAGTGAGTGAGTGAGAGAGGACCCTAGCCACCACTAAAACAAGCAACACGGTTCAAAATATTGAGGTCATCCCAGCTCCGCAAACATAGGTCTCATTCCTACCCGGGAAAGAGGAGGTGTAATGTGAGTTGCGTTCTCAGCGAGGACGGTGAGCTGCCCCCGCTCCCTCGTCACACCAATTCCCCACCACTAATATAGTGTTTTGCTTTTGACAGTCAGTGCAAATCACCAGTCCCGCAACAATACCGTGCCAGACTCGCAGTTGATGCGCGTATTCTCTATTCTGGAATATGGTATCCACCAATAACTACATAGTAATGGCCTTTGCTGTGACACACAACAGGGACATATCAAACTCTAAGGCAGTTTCTTTAATTAATTTGTATTTGTATTTTTTACAATCAACCATCAAATCTGTTGATAACACGCTATCCTTATCAGTCATATGCTGCTTGTGCTTGCGCGCTCACTTTGCGCGCTCCTAATGACCTATGCTAATGTCTGATATTGAATTGTCTAATATTTCTGTCTTTTCCCGAAATACTAGTACGCATTCATTTTTTGGCAGGAGTCTTGTGTGAAAATATTTGGTCAAGATATAGCCAAACATGCGCCCCTCTGCTGATGGGTGGTACAGGTAGGACCTTCTTAGCGCCTGATTGGACGGTAATGGCGCCCTCTTTTGGTCAACGACTGGCCAATTTCCCCAAAAAGGTCAGGAAAAATAGGGACTGTAGGCGTTATCATTATCTTCCAATAAATCACGATGAAATAATTTAATAACACTTAGGCTGTTATTTCAAGGTAACAATACAGATCACCATACAATGTAGACATTTACGGTGTCCATATTAGGACAGCCTCAGTCTCAGCAGGACTTGTTTCAATCTCAGCAGGAGTTGTGCTGTGATCAAGGGACAAGGTTGTATTCCTTCTGAGGAGTGTGTCGTTTCACCTTTTAAAAAACTGGCAACCATTATTACAATAATGTCTGGCAGCAGGCTTGGAAAGTCTTGTTTGGTGCCTTTGCCAGACGGCTCCGTTTGGTCTAAAATGGCAGCACTCCATGTCTTAGAACTCACCGTATTTTTCTCCCCCTGTACTTGGCTCTGCTGTTCAGGAAAGACAAGTTGGACCACAGAATCTTTCCAATTAAGACTTTTCCCCCAAGGGAATTCAGAGGGCTGTGCGACTGTAGGCTACCGCAGTCATGGAAAAGCTTGATGATGAACAAATCATTTTCTGGTCATAAAGGGGTCCTTTTACATGTGATTTAGGAGACTTGGAAATGGAATGGAAATAATAATTTAGGCAGGTCATGATTTCCCACACATCCTTTCAAAGTAAGCTCTGCATATCAGTCATTTGGCCACAGTTGAATTATGTCAAGTGGAATATTTAGTATTTTCTTGTTGTATAGCAGAGGTTTTCAGCCTTTTGTTGCAGAGGGACCCCCTATCAGGCAAAATGGTGACCCAGGGACCCCCATAATATATTATAAGAAGAAGAAAAAAAAATGTCTTGTCTTATCATCAGGTGAATGATAATGGCAAGGAGAACTAATCATTTTAAAATGAATAGATTTGGTGTATAGTTTTTCATTATTTTGACCTCCCCACATTATAATTGGGATCACAGACAATGATGGGACAGCCTATAGGGCGGAGGTCAGAAACCTGGCCGTGTGGTGCCAGGATAACAACATCTCCCTCAACGTGATCAAGACAAAGGAGATGATCGTGGACCACAGGAAAAAGAGGTCCGAGCACGCCCCCATTCTCATCGACGGGTATGTGTGGAGCAGGTTGAGAGCTTCAATTTCCTTGGTGTCAAGGCACTAATTGATCATTAGAAAACCCTTTTGCAATTATGTTAGCACAGCTGAAAACTGGCCTTCTAGACAGAGTTGCAAAGAAAAAGCCATATCTCAGACTAGCCAATAAAAAGAAAAGATTAAGATGGGCAAAAGAACACAGACACTGGACAGAGGAACTCTGCCTAGAAGGCCAGCATCGCAGAGTCACCTCTGAGTCGCCTCTGTTTTGCGGGTACTATTTAATGAAGCTGCCAGTTGAGGACTTGTAAGGCGTCTGTTTCTCAAACTAGACACTCTAATGTAGTTGTCCTCTTGCTCAGTTGTGCACCAGGGCCTCCTACTCCTCTTTCTAAACTGGTTAGAGCCAGTTTGCGCTGTTCTGTGAAGGCAGTAGTACACAGCGTTGTACGAGATCTTCAGTGTCCTGGCAATTTCTCGCATGGAATAGCCTTCCTTTCTCAGAACAAGAATAGACTGACGAGTTTCAGAAGAAAGTTCTTTGTTTCTAGACATTTTGAGCCTGTAATCGAACCCACAAATGCTGATGCTCCAGATACTCAACTAGTCTAAAGAAGGCCAGTTTTATTGCTTCTTTAGTCAGAACAACAGTTTTCAGCTGTGTTAACATAATTACAAAAGGGTTTTCTAATGATCAATTAGCCTTTTAAAATGATAAACTTGAATTAGCTAACACAACCTGCCATTGGAACACAGAAGTGATGGTTGCTGATAGTGGGCCTCTGTACAACTATGTAGATATTCCATAAACAATCTGCCATTTCCAGCTACATTAGTCATTTCCAACATTAACAATGTCGACAGTGTATTTCTGATCAATTTGATATCATTTTAATGGACAAAAAAAAAGTCCTTTCAAAACCAAGAACATTTCTAAGTGACCCCAAACTTTTGAACGGTAGTATACATATTACCTCAATTACCTCGACTAACCTGCTCATTGACTTTGTACTGGTATCTCCTATTTATAGCCTCATTACTGTTGTTTTATTGTTGCTCTTTCATTTTATTTTTTATATTGTTTAAAAAAAATCTTTATATAATTTTTTTTTTTATCAAAGCCTATGTCAGGTACTCAAGTGAGTGATTGGCTCCAATGAGTGTAATTAGCTAAATATAAGGAGTTGAGAAATAAAGTTGACATCATTAGAAAGAATATATTATCCTCTTTTCCACTTTTTTCAAATCCACTTTTTATATAAAAGCACCCAGGAATAGGCTAACAGTCACTCCCACATCTAACTGTGCTGCTCACCAGGTATACACAGACTGAGTGACTGCCAACAAAGCAAATGCAGCAGTGCTAACGGGATTTATCTCTGGAAGGCATAATGCGGCATTAAGTGAATGGAGCTCATGATCTGTGCCAGGTTCTGTAAGTGTCTGTGACAGCTAAGTGTCCCAGAGCTGAGGGAAGTGGTGCATGAATCTCACTTTAGCTTTGAGAAATGTACCTTACCATGCTTTGTGAGACAATGGGTACACCTTGGTATGGGCTCTTTCCTTGTGTCTGACTTGATTTGTAATGTGTTACAGAGTACTTTCTGTTCTGCCCTGAGCAGGGCTCAAACTATTGCTCAAGTGCAGCCTGGACTTGAAATGGGGATCTGAGGAAACGGTTTTTGAGGTTATTGTTGAAGGGAATTTCTTTCACTTCTCTGTGACAATGTTTTTACCACCAGACTATGAGGTCACCTCAGAAGTCCTGACCAGGTTACTTTCAGATCCTCTCTCCCACAGTTTTGAAATGCATACAGTGCATTCGGAAAGTATTCAGACGCCTTGACTTTTACACATTTTGTTATGTTACAGGCTTATTCTAAAATTGATTACATTTATTTTTTCCTCATCAATCTACACCCAACATTGGAGGCTCCTCAGAAGAGGAAGGGGAGGACCATCCTGCTCAGTGAATTGTCATAAAAATACAAATAGTGAAACATAAAAAGTTATCCTTGTTAAATGAAACGATACTAAATATATTAATATGTCACCAAATAATTGATTAAAACACACTGTTTTGCAATGAAGGTATAGTACCTTCAACAGCACTTTCTGGGATAGCACCATGGTGTACATTTACATTTAAGTCATTTAGCAGACGCTCTTATCCAGAGCGACTTACAAGTACATACATTCATACTTTTTTTGTACTGGCCCCCCGTGGGAATCGAACCCACAACCCTGGCATTGCAAGCGCCATGCTCTACCAACTGAGCCACACGGGGCCCGTGTAGCCAAAGGACAGCTAGCTTCTGTCCTCCTCTGGGTACATTGACCTGAATACAAACCTAGGAGGCTCGTAGGCCTCACCCCCTTCCATAGACCTACATAGTAATTATGACCACTTCCGGAGTACGCCCTCCAACCAATCAAAGCTTTTTCAGTATGAACTGACATGTTGTCCATCCAATCATAGGATCAGGATCGGAGAACGGAACTAGTGCGTTGTATTGGGGTTGTGCCGCAGAGGAGCAATATGAGAGGGTTTATGTTAAGAACCCTTTCATTCTCTGGGGTACACGGAAAAGGTGCGAATTAAAACCAAGGGTCGAAATCTGCCTGATATCAGTTTCATGAAGAAGGATGAAAAGGTAGCTGGTAAACAGGGAGCCTTTCATCAAGCCGCCTGTATTGCTCGCCTTGCCTGCTTTTTAGAAAATCTGAGCCTTGTGGTTACAGTGACCTGAAGAACATTGATCGTTCAGCTAAACGGCAAAACAAAAGCAGGGAGCATATAAATGCCCACATCAGATTCAAGCTTCTGGGGAAAAGCCATATTGATCATGACGAAGGTTTGCGTATTCAAACTACGAAACACAATGAGAGAGTAAGAAGGAACACGGATGTCTTCATGCGACTTATCAACACCACCACGTTTTTGGGCAAGAATTGGCTTTTAGAGGACACGACGAGAGGGAAACTTCCGCTAACAAGTGCAACTACAAGGTGCTTGAAGGGGTAATCGCACGTTACGATGCTTTACTTGCTGAACATATGGAACTTTCTACTGTCTATTCTGGGATGTCGAAATCAATTCAGAATGATTTGATATCGTCCATCTCATCATCCATTAAAAGTTAGATTAAAGAGAGAGGTTGATGCAGCATTTGTGTGTCAGGAGAAAATGTGAATGTAATCAAATTGGGTTTATATTCAAAATTGGTCTGGCAAGGCTGCCTATATGTTTTCAATCCAAAATTATTAACTGGAATTAGTCAATCAACATAATAGTGCTGACAGATGTGAGTTAACAATGTTTAAAGGCCTACAGTTGCATAGGACTGCATGCTGCAAACATTAATAAAGCAAGCTCCGCCCTGTGAGTTACATTGTTTATCATTTGTTGTCTCTGTGTCTGAGTAGAGGAAATTCCCCTCCTAATCTAGTCTAAATATAATTCATAGAAGAAGTATTAGGTTGCTGCAGTTTGACAGGGTTTTCACCCCCCCATGTGACCTGATTAGGAAAAACTGGTCCCATCATAGTCCTTATAAAACCTTTTTACAACTGATTAATCACTGTCATACCCTATAGGGTCTGGAGTTTTTCTGGTTAGGTTAACAGATAAGGAAAAACTCCTGGCCCCAGGGGGAACAAATTGCCCCACCACTCTGGGCCGCATGATGCCACCAGTCTGCTCGCAGTTGTTAGTTATCGCCAGGCATGTGGGTGATCAGGGCTTTATTCAGGAACATTTCTTGGGCTACTTTGATGTGTCAAGTGGGTGAGATGCGTAGTCGGTGTTTAACTTCATGGACAAACGTGTTGTTCAAACCTACGAGGGCACAGCTGTAATGGACTGTATCTGCTATTTGTATTTCCAGCTAAGTCCCCTCCTGTTCCCTGATCGAGGTGATGACCACTCCACTCCACTACCATAGTCAACTCGCTCCTGACATGAACTGAAGCTGCGTCTCATGTGCCCGCTCATCCACTGGGACATTGAATGTTTCCTCTCCAAGCACTGTGAGTACCCCTATCCATTTTCTCTCATTACTGTATGTCGAGTCAGTCACATGCACAAACTCAATCACATCATTACACATCAATGATTTTACTCCTTGCTTGGACTAACACATTCTTAGCACTGTTGTCTAACTCTTTCGTGTGTTGTGTTATTGTCTTTTGTCTTCCCAGTCAAATCCTGTCCCGCTCTGAAGTCAAGCCTCTGAATGAACACTTCAACTCACGCCTCATACCCTCATTCAATCCCTGCTGTGATCCCTTCCCAAAACGGTGTAAGTAGCCCTCTGATTCCCATTCCTCATAATATTGTACTATAAATGTCTTTATTACATGCTTTAGGTTCAAATAAATACTGTTTGACGATTTTTGAAACACACTTTGACGTCTCCGTGCGTTCCGCGCCTATACCGTGGGTCTCCCATCCTCCTCAAATGTTCAAGTCACCAGCCTCCACTGATACACAATACCCATAATGACATTTTTGCAAATGTATTAAAAATAAAAACCGAAATATATAATTTATATCAGTATTCAGACCCTTTACTCAGTACTTTGTTGAAGCACCTTTGGCAGCGATTACAGCCTCGAGTCTTCTTGGGTATGACACTACAATCTTGGCACACCTGTATTTGGGGAGTTTCTCCCATTCTTCTCTGCAGATCCTCTCAAGCTCTGTCAGGTTGGAATAGGAGTATCACTGCTCAGCAATGTTCAAATCTCTCCAGAGATGTTTGATCGGGTTGAAGTCCGGGCTTTGGCTGGGCCACTCAAGGACATTCAGAGACTTGTTCTGAAGTCACTCATGTGTTGTATTGGCTGTGTGCTTAGGGTCGTTGTCCGATTGGAAGGTGAACCTCAAATCAAATAAAATGTTATTGGTCACATACACATATTTAGCATATGTTACTGCGAGTGTAGCGAAATGCTTGAGTTCCTTCGACCCAGTTTGAAGTCCTGAGCGCTCTGGAGCAGGTTTTCATCAAGGTTCTCTGTACTTTGCTCGGTTCATCTTTCCCTCGATCCTGACTAGTCTCCCAGTCCCTGCAGCTGAAAAACATCCCCACAGCATGATGCTGCCACCACCATGCTTCACCATAGGGAGGGTGCCAGGTTTCCTCCAGACGTGACACTTGGCATTCAGGCCAAAGAGTTCAATCTTGGTTTAATCAGACCAGAGAATCTTGTTTCTCATGATCTGAGAGTCCTTTAGATGCCTTTTGG
The DNA here is from genome assembly GCF_029448725.1 of Salvelinus fontinalis. Taxonomy (NCBI): domain Eukaryota; kingdom Metazoa; phylum Chordata; class Actinopteri; order Salmoniformes; family Salmonidae; genus Salvelinus; species Salvelinus fontinalis. The sequence goes on along the minus strand of NC_074671.1, from coordinate 31,513,494 downwards.
CAAAGTCCAAGCGGGCTGTCATGTGCCTTTTACTGAGGAGAGGCTTCCGTCTGGCCACTCTACCATAAAGGCCTGATTGGTGGAGTGCTGCAGAGATGGTTGTCATTCTGGAATGTTCTCCCATCTCCACAGAGAAACTCCAGAGCTCTTTCAGACTGACCATCGTGTTCTTGATTATCTTGGTCACCCCTGACCAAGGCCCTTCTCTCCCGATTGCCCTAGCAAGAGTATTGGTTCCAAACTTCATCCATTTTAAGAATGATGGAGGCCACTGTGTTCTTGGGGACCTTCAATGCTGCAGAACTGTGTTGGTTCCCTTCCCCAGATCTGTGCTTCAACACAATCCTGTCTTGGAGCTCTACGGACAATTCCTTCGACCTCATGGCTTGGTTTTTGCTCTGACATGCACTGTCAACTGTGGGACCTTATATAGACAGGTGTGTGCCTTTCCAAATCATGTCCAATCATGACTCCAGTCAAGTTGTAAAAACATCTCAGGAATGATCAATTAAAACAGGATGCACCTGAGCTGCATTTCAAGTCTCATAGCAAAGGGTCTGAATACTTATGTAAATAAGGCATTTCTGTTTTTAATATTTAACACATTTGCAAATGTAATACATTCGCTTAGTCACAATGGGGTATTGTGCGTTGATTGATGAGGGATAACATTTATTTAATACATTTTAGAATAAGGCTGTAACGTAACAAAATGTGGAAAAGGGGAAGGGGTCTGAATACTTTCCGGGAACCAACTCAATGCACCCCCCTCCCCAACATAAAAAAAATATTTTCACAAACCTCTCCTTGTACTGTAAAATAAATTGTAAACCCTCCCCTTTCATGGAATTAAGTCAAAATAATGTTTACGGCCACAAATATCAATAACTGTAGCGACCCTGTTTATACACATGCTAACACACACTCTACACACACGTACACATGGATCCTGTACTGTAAATATGTGGTAGTAGAGTCCTGGCTAGAGGGAATACACTTAATGTATTGTGAAAAGTGTTATGAAACGCACACCCTAATTGTAGTCTAAGTTTCTCTTAGAATAAAAAACCTTAGTGTAACAACAGTTTTAGTAAGTAATACCGACAAGTAGTAACAAAAGAATAAGTGTCTTTTTAGAGATACAGTAGCGACTTGGGGCCGAAAAGCATAATCAGTGGTCTAACTCCCCCTTGCGCTGGTCTGGAGCAATGAAGTAGTGACGCAGGGTACCGCACTAATCCACAAATTACCTCTCAGTCCCGCAGCATAATCGCAACATTTTTAGTTGAGCAACCACTGTAATGTCATGTCATATTTTTAAATGTATATAACTGCCTTAATTTTGCTGGACCTCAGCTAATGGGGATCCGTAATAAATACAAAATACAAAAACCCTGTGTTTATTAACGTGGATATCGACTTTGCGGCACAGATGATGCAACTCAAAGCTACGGGCCAAAAGGTTGAGGGTTCGCCGACCACCACGCACAAGCTCACTCTCCCTATCTATTTCCTTACACTACCATCAGACCCAGGAAATCAGATTTTCAACATTTTTATGCCATATTAATAATTATATAAAATATATGCAACGAATTGTCCACCAACAGGTTTCTGTGCCAATGACCCACGCAACCAATAAACAAAACATACCGACTTCGGGGACATCAACATCATGATTTACGTTTTCAACACCACAATAAATAGACTATGTCAATCTCCACAAACAGAAAACACATCCCTCCCTACTTTGTAGGCTTACCCAGTAGTGAAGGCTTGCCTTGACAATCTCCGAATGTCATTAAACCTGTTGGTGTTATGTAACAGATGTCTCTTTCCCTTCATCAAATTGCCTCTGCACAGTTTGGATTGATTGATTTTATTTGTCATTTAATAATGTAACGCTCGTCCTCCTCCTCGTCTGAAGAGGAGCATGGATCGGACCAAAACGCAGCTTCCGTGGCCTCCTCCTAATGGCTACCCACCATATTAACCCCACTGGATTAAGGGGCAGCACCGGACTGAGGGGCAACACCGGACTGAGGGGCAGCACCGGACTGAGGGGCAGCACCGGACTGAGGGGCAGCACCGGGCTGAGGGGCAGCTCCGGACTGAGGGGCAGCTCCGGACTGAGGGGCAGCTCTGGCAGGTCATGGCTGGCTGACGGCTCTGGCAGGTCATGGCTGGCTGACGGCACTGGCAGGTCATGGCTGGCGGGCGGCTCTGGCTGCTCCTGTCTGGCGGGCGGCTCTGGCTGCTCCTGTCTGGCGGGCGGCTCTGGCTGCTCCTGTCTGGCGGGCGGCTCTGGCTGCTCCCGTCTGGCGGGCGGCTCTGGCGGCTCCCGTCTGGCGCGCAGCTCTAGCCGCTCCTGTCTGGCGGGCGGCTCTAGCGGCTCCTGTCTGGCGGACGGCTCTAGCGGCTCCTGACTGATGGACGGCTCTAGCGGCTCCTGACTGACGGACGGCTCTGAAGGCTCAGGACAGACGGGCGGCTATGAAGGTTTAGGACAGACGGGTGGCTTTGAAGGCTCAGGACAGACGGGCGGCTTTGAAGGCTCAGGACAGACGGGCAGTTCAGACGGCGCTGGGCAGACGGATAGCGCAGATGGCAGACGGGCAGTACAAGTGTAACGGATGTGAAATGGCTAGCTAGTTAGCGGGTGCGCGCTAGTAGCATTTCAATCAGTTACGTCACTTGCTCTGAGACATTAAGTAGGGTTGCCCCTTGCTCTGCAAGGGCCGCGGCCTTTGTGGAGCGATGGGTAACGATGCTTCGTGGGCAACCGTTGTTGATGTGTGCAGAGGTTCCCTGGTTCGCGCCCGTGTCGGGGCGAGGGGACGACGTAAAGTTATACTGTTACATTGATGCTGTTGACCCAGGTCACTGGTTGCTGCGGAAAAGGAGGGGGTTGAAAGGGGGGTGAGTGTAACGGATGTGAAATGGCTAGCTAGTTAGCGGGTGCGCGCTAGTAGCATTTCAATCAGTTACGTCACTTGCTCTGTGACATTAAGTAGGGTTGCCCCTTGCTCTGCAAGGGCCGTTGGCTTTTGTGGAGCAATGGGTAACGCTGCTTCGTGGGTGACTGTTGTTGATGTGTGCAGAGGGTCCCTGGTTCGCGCCCGTGTCGGGGCGAGGGTAATACGTAAGTTTACACTGTTACACAGGCAGCTCTGGGCAGACGGGCAGTGCAGGCTGTACTGGGCAGACGGGCAGTGCAGGCGGCACTAGGCAGACGGGCAGTGCAGGCGGAACTGGGCAGACGGCAGACTCTGGCCGGCTGAGGCGCACAGTAGGCCTGGGGCCGGAACTGGTGGTACCGGGCTAAGGACACGCACCTTAAGACTAGTGCAGGGAGCAGCAACAGGGCGCACAGGACTCTGGAGACGCACAGGAGGCTTGGTGCGTGGTGCCGGAACTGGAGGTACTGGGCTGGAGACACGCACCACTGGGAGAGTGCGTGGAGGAGGAACAGGGCTCTGGAGACGCACAGGAAGCCTGGTGCGTGGTGTTGGCACTGGTGGTACTGGGCTGGGGCGGGGAGGTGGCGCCGGATATACCGGACCGTGCAGGCGTACTGGCTCCCTTGGGCACCGAGCCTGCCCAACCTTACCTGGTTGAATGCTCCCCGTAGCCCGACCAGTGCGGGGAGATGGAATAACCCGCACTGGGCTGTGTTGGCGAACCGGGGACACCATGCGTAAGGCTGGTGCCATGTATGCCGGCCCGAGGAGACGCACTGGAGACCAGACGCGTTGAGCCGGCTTCATGGCACCTGGCTCAATGCTCAATCTAGCCCAGCCAGTGCGGGGAGGTGGAATAACCCGCACCGGGGTAAGCACACGTACAGGAGACACCGTGCGCTTTACCGCATAACACGGTGTCTGTCCGTACTTTCGCTCTCCACGGTAAGCTCGGGGAGTTGGCGCAGGTCTCCTACCTGACTTCGCAACACTCCCTTATAGCCACCCCCCAAGAATTTTTTGGGGCTGACTCACAGGCCTCCAGCCTCGCTTCCGTGCTGCCTCCTCATACCACCGCCTCTCGGCTTTAGCTGCCTCCAGCTCTTCACGAGGGCGGCAATATTCTCCAGGTTGTGCCCAGGGTCCCTTACCGTCCAGGTTTTCCTCCCATGTCCAGAAATCCTGTGTATGTTGCCGCTGCTGTGGCTGCTGCCCGTTACCACGCTGCTTGGTCCTTGGTTGGTGGGTGATTCTGTAACACTCGTCCTCCTCCTCGTCTGAAGAGGAGCATGGATCGGACCAAAACGCAGCGTGGGTTGAATACATATTTGTTTATTTGATCAAGAAAGACGAACACGAAAAAACACTTGATAAACTACAAAACAATAAACGACGTGAACAGACCTGTACTTGAGAACATAAAACAAGAACGCACGAACAGGAAAGAACACACGAACGAACGAAACAGTCCCGTGTGGCACAAACACTGACACAAGAACAATCACCCACAAACAAACAGTGAAAAACAGTCTACCTTAATATGGTTCTCAATCAGAGGAAACGTAAAACACCTGCCCCTGATTGAGAACCATATCAGGCTAGTTGAATGAATCCAACATAGAAACACATAACATAGAATGCCCACCCAGCTCACGTCCTGACCAACTAAACAAAGACAAAACAAAGGAAATAAGGTCAGGAACGTGACAAATAAAATACATACAGTGGGGCAAAAAAGTATTTAGTCAGCCACCAATTGTGCAAGTTCTCCCACTTAAAAAGATGAGAGAGGCCTGTAATTTTCATCATAGGTACACTTCAACTATGACAGACAAAATTAGAAAAAAAATCCAGGAAATCACATTGTAGGATTTTTAATGAATTTATTTGCAAATTATGGTGGAAAATAAGTATTTGGTCAAACAAAAGTTTATCTCAATACTTTGTTATATACCCTTTGTTGGCAATGACAGAGGTCAAACGTTTTCTGTAAGTCTTCACAAGGTTTTCACACACTGTTGCTGGTATTTTGGCCCATTCCTCCATGCAGATCTCCTCTAGAGCAGTGATGTTTTGGGGCTGTTGCTGGGCAACACGGACTTTCAACTCCCTCCAAAGATTTTCTATGGGGTTGAGATCTGGAGACTGGCTAGGCCACTCCAGGACCTTGAAATGCTTCTTACGAAGCCACTCCTTCGTTGCCCGGGCGGTGTGTTTGGGATCATTGTCATGCTGAAAGACCCAGCCACGTTTCATCTTCAATGCCATTGCTGATGGAAGGAGGTTTTCACTCAAAATCTCACGATACATGGCCCCATTCATTCTTTCCTTTACACGGATCAGTCGTCCTGGTCCCTTTGCAGAAAAACAGCCCCAAAGCATGATGTTTCCACCCCCATGCTTCACAGTAGGTATGGTGTTCTTTGGATGCAACTCAGCATTCTTTGTCCTCCAAACACGACGAGTTGAGTTTTTACCAAAAAGTTCTATTTTGGTTTCATCTGACCATATGACATTCTCCCAATCTTCTTCTGGATCATCCAAATGCTCTCAAGCAAACTTCAGATGGGCCTGGACATGTACTGGCTTAAGCAGGGGGACACGTCTGACACTGCAGGATTTGAGTCCCTGGCGGCGTAGTGTGTTACTGATGGTAGGCTTTGTTACTTTGGTCCCAGCTCTCTGCAGGTCATTCACTAGGTCCCCCCGTGTGGTTCTGGGATTTTTGCTCACCGTTCTTGTGATCATTTTGACCCCACGTGGTGAGATCTTGCGTGGAGCCCCAGATCGAGGGAGATTATCAGTGGTCTTGTATGTCTTCCATTTCCTAATAATTGCTCCCACAGTTGATTTCTTCAAACCAAGCTGCTTACCTATTGCAGATTCAGTCTTTCCAGCCTCGTGCAGGTCTACAATTTTGTTTCTGGTGTCCTTTGACAGCTCTTTGGTCTTGGCCATAGTGGAGTTTGGAGTGTGACTGTTTGAGGTTGTGGACAGGTGTCTTTTATACTGATAACAAGTTCAAACAGGTGCCATTAATACAGGTAACGAGTGGAGGACAGAGGAGCCTCTTAAAGAAGAAGTTACAGGTCTGTGAGAGATAAACTTTTGTTTGACCAAATACTTATTTTCCACCATAATTTGCAAATAAATTCATAAAAAATCCTACAATGTGATTTCCTGGATTTTTTTTCTCATTTTGTCTGTCATAGTTGAAGTGTACCTATCTCTCATCTTTTTAAGTGGGATAACTTGCACAATTGGTGGCTGAAAGATTTCACAATAAAGTCGGGGACTAATTTCCATTGAAGTCTCTATTTTTTACATAAATACATATACAATTACAGAGATACAGACACATTACAGAGATACAGACGCATTACAGAGATACAGACGAATTACAGAGATACAGACGCATTATAGAGATACAGACGCATTACAGAGATACAGACACATTACAGAGATAGAGACACATTATATAGATACAAACACATTACAGAGATACAGACACATTGCATAGTAACCGACCCATTATAGAGATACAGACACATTACAGAGATACAGACACAATACAGAGATACAGACGCATTACAGAGATCCAGACACATTACAGAGATACAGACGCATTACAGAGATAGAGATGCATTACATAGATACATATGCATTACAGAGATACAGACACATTACATAGATACAGACGCATTACAGAGATACAGACGCATTACAGAGATACAGACGCATTAGATAGATACAGACGCATTACAGAGATACAGACACATTATATAGATACAAACACATTACAGAGATACAGACACATTGCATAGTTACAGACCCATTATAGCGATACAGACACATTACATAGTTACAGACACATTACAGAGATACAGACACAATACAGAGATACAGACACATTATAGAGATAGACACATTACAGAGATACAGACACATTACATAGATACAGACACATTATAGAGACACAGACACAATACAGAGATACAGACACATTAATGCTCTACCACCAGAGTAGTATGAGGGGACATGCCTACAGGAGACTTTTGAGGTAGCTTAATCAGAATAAAACATTGTGACTGGTTGTGTTTATGCCACATATCAAAAGGTAACACATTTGAACAGTGAAATTAGAAACATTTTGACTATATTGAAGCGTTAGGTTCTCGGTGCGCGAGGAATAGCAGATTCGATTGGTGAGGAGGCAGAGCGCGTGTTAAGCTTTCCTAAATAACTGGGAATGCCGGGAGCATATATCAGAAGTAAAAATAGAGCCAGACTGTTCTGCTAAGGTGCCTTTCTAGACCTTCTGAACTGTAGAGTAGACCCACAACCGATCCAAATGGAATGAAACATTCAAATCTCAGGGCTTTTGCGCCGTTATAATTGGTATTGTCCCTTAACAAGATCAACAGCGGAGATTTTTTGAGCTGCGTCTTCACTGTTCTTTCATGCGCACTGATGCACCGGGCCTCTCCGCTGCATGTCAGTACATTCCAATTTGTTCGGGTGAAGTTGCCCCTAGATGCTGATCTTGGGTCAGTTTAGCATTTCCCCCACTAATAGTTAAGGTTAGGATTTGGGGAGAGGAAACTGATCATATATCTACCTAGGAGAAACTCAGAGTCATACATTAACAGTACTGGCTTGATTTTCCCCAAAAACTAAAATATCATCTTCAGCATTAAGATCATTGTTCATCCATTGCCTATGGACAAACATTTGTAATTGGACACATGTACTGTACATTGACTCATTTAGGCTTTAATAAAGCTGATTGAGATCAAATTGTGTTTCTTAATACCAGGAGTGACTTCACTCAGTAGCCTGCCTATAATGGGAATTAGGCCTTGTCAATGTGGTTGCCCAGGCCAACGCTTGGTGCCAAGACGCCTGTCTGCCCGCTCAACCCAAAGGCACTATATCTCCCTGCTGCTGAGCGAGCATTTCTCCTCTTCTCCCCCTTCGCTCCTTTTTCTTCTCGCTTTGTAAATCACTTCTCTTTTCAAGCAGTTAAATCATCACACGGCGGTTGAGACAACGGTCACAGTCGCTCCGTTGTTCGCCCTAATCATTGTGTTGTGTTCCATAACTCAGGCAGAAGGAAGAGTAGTGTGGTTAGGTCAGGAACTCCCTGTCCTTCTATTTGTTCCTTCTCTTCCTCTCTTCTGTCTCTCACTTCCTTTATCATAACCCTGCTGCCCTTCTCTCTCCACCTCAGTGTGGCTTGGTCAGACAACCCCTCTGTCTGTCTTTGTCTACCTCTTCCTCTCTATCTCTCACTTTCTGTATCATAACACTGGCCTCTCTCTCTCCTTTCTTTTTCTCCATCCTCAGTAACCTAGTCGCTCTCTCCCCTTTTCTCTGACATCAGAGAGATCAGTGACTTATTCCATAAACTTCTGCATGGTGGGAATATTTTGTCGGGAGCCATCTTTGAAATACATATATAAAGGGAGAAGAAATGTAATTAAATGGAAAAAAGATATTCTTGTAACACCCAAACTCTCTACGTCTCTTCCTCCTCCACCTCAGGGCGGCCTTCAGGCAGGTTTCATGAGCATCCCAACAAAATGATTTGAGGTTTTCAACAACATTAAGGCCTACTGGTTTTGAGCCCAGCGGTAAGTGTTCATTTTCCTGAGTCTGTTTATTGTTTGGAAATGCGTCGTACTTGGTGAGTGTCAGCGATTCGTTTCGCCACATTTATGATGCTTGGCTCCTTGCGTCCCAAACGGCACCCTATTCCCTATATAGTGGCAGCAGTGGGCTCGGGTCAAAAGTAGTGCTCTATTTAGGGAATACGGTGCCATTAGGGATGCGGATCCTGACTGTGTGGCAGTGTCACAGCAACAGCAGCAAAAGTCAAACATGCTAACGACGGTTAGCCACAAATGAGAACAAGGTCAGCTCTGTCTTTTTCTTTCCATTTCACCATCGCCTGCCGACCATTAGCTTTTCCACTTTACGATAGGGAATTTTTACCAAGTTGGGAGTCTATCATTCGGCCGGGTTGGGTGGCGATGGAAGCTTCAGACGCATTGTAATTCACTTGGGAAAAAGGGTGTGCCATTTGCAAGCCCTATCTGTGAGTGGTTTTACATTGACGAAACAAAAGACATCTTCCATTGACTTCATTGTCTTTCGAGCAGGTTAAAAAATAGTTAAATCACACATCCTTTCATAGAAGGATCAATCCATAGAGGATTTCTTGTCAAGAGAAGTTCTGTCAGGAAGAGATTTCCAAAGGGACAAGGCAAGGATGTCCTCTCAGCAAGCTTACTCTTTGCTTTAGCATTAGAACCCCTAGCTCAGGTAATCCGTCAGTCCACACGTTCCTATCACTGCTCACAACTCTGACCCTCATATCTTCCTTTATACAGATGATATTGTATTATATGTTTGGGATGTTCCTTGTTCTCTACCTCTCCTTCTTAAGATAAATAAAAACTTCAGTTCAATCTCAGGTTAAAAAAAAATGAATTGGGCCAAATCCGCACTATTACCGCTTAATGAATTGATGAGAAATACCTCCCTGTCCCCTACAACCCAAAAGTAATACCTACAGTTGAAGTCGGAAGTTTACATACATAGCCAAATACATTTAAACTCTGTTTTTCACAATTCCTGACATTTAATTCTAGTAAAAATTCCCTGTCTTAGGTCAGTTAGGATCACCACTTTATTTTAAGAATGTGATATGTCAGAATAATAGTAGAGAGAATGATTTATTTCAGCTTTTTTTTCTTTCATCACATTCCCAGTGGGTCAGAAGTTTACACTCAATTAGTATTTGGTAGCATTGCCTTTAAATTGTTTAACTTGGACCAAACACTTCGGGTAGCCTTCCACAATAGGTTGGGTGAATTTTGGCCCATTCCTCCTGACAGAGCTGGTGTAACTGAGTCAGGTTTGTAAGCCTCCTTGCTCGCACATGCTTTTTCAGTTCTGCCCACAACTTTTCTATAGGATTGAGGTGAGGGCTTCGTGATGGCCACTCCAATACCTTGACTTTGTTGTCCTTAAGACATTTTGCCACAACTTTGGAAGTATGCTTGCTTTTGGAAGACCCATTTGCGACCAAGCTTTAACTTCCTGACTGATGTCTTGAGATGTTGCTTCAATATATCCACATAATTTTCATGCCTCATAATGCCATCTATTTTGTGAAGCGCACCAGTCCCCCTGCAGCCAGCACCCCCACAACATGATGCTGCCACCCCCGTGCTTCACGGTTGGGATGGTGTTCTTCGGCTTGCAAGCATCCCCCTTTTTCCTCCAAACACAAAGATGGTCATTATGGCCAAACAATTCTACTTTTGTTTCATCAGACCAGAGGACATTTCTACAAAAAATACGATCTATGTCCCCATGTGCAGTTGCAAACCGTAGTCTGGCTTTTTTATGGCGGTTTTGGAGCAGTGGCTTCTTCCTTGCTAAGCGGCCTTTCAGGTTATGTCGACATTAGACTCGTTTTACTGTGGATATGTATACTTTTGTACCCGTTTCCTCCAGCATCTTCACAAGGTCCTTTGCTGTTGTTCTGGGATTGATTTGCGCATTTCACACCAAAGTATGTTAATCTCTAGGAGACAGAACATGTCTCCTTCCTGAGCAGTATGACGGCTACGTGGTCCCATGGTGTTTATACTTGCGTACTATTGTTTGTACAGATGAACGTAGTACCTTCAGGCATTTGGAAATTGCTCCCAAGGATAAACAAGACTTGTGGAGGTCTACAACTTTTTTCTGAGGTCTTGGCTGATTTCTTTTGATTTTACCATGATGTCAAGCAAAGAGGCACTGAGTTTGAAGGTAGGCCTTGAAATACATCCACAGGTACACCTACAATTGACTCAAATTATGTCAATTAACCTATCAGAAGCTTCTAAAGCCATGACATCCTTTTCTGGAATTTTCCAAGCTGTTTAAAGGCACAGTCAACTTAGTGTATGTAAACTTCTGATCCACTGGAATTGTGATACAGTGAGTTATAAGTGAAATAATGTCTGTAAACAATTGTTGGAAAAAATGACTTGTGTCATGCACAAAGTAGATGTCATAACCGACTTGCCAAAACTAGTTTGTTAACAAGAAATTTGTGGAGTGGTTTAAAAAAGTGTATGTAAAATTCCGACTTCAACTGTATGTATTGACGTCTATCTGTTCTTACAGATCACCAGCACTATGAATTGTAATAGTTTATAAACAGGTAGAGTCAGACCTACAAATATGATCTCAATCCACAAATTCACACCCAAAGGTGCTTGATGGGGTTGAGGTCAGGGCTCTCTGCAGGCCAGTCAAGTTCTTCCACAATGATCTAGACAAAATATTTCTCTATGGACCTCGCTTTGTGCACGGGGGCATTGTCATGCTGAAACAGGAAAGGGCCTTCCCCAAACTGTTGCCACAAAGTTGGAAGCACAGAATCGTCTAGAATGTATGCTGTATCGTTAAGATTTCCTGGAACTAAGGGGCCTAGCCCAAACCATGAAAAACAGCCCCAGACCATTATTCCTGCTCCACCAAACTTTACAGTTGGCAATATGCATTTGGACAGGTAGCGTTCTCCTGGAATCTGCCAAACCCACATTTGTCCTTTGGACAGCCAGATGGTAAGGTATCACTCCAGAGAACGCATTTCTACTGCTCCAGAGTCCAATGGCGGCAAGCTTTACACCACTCCAGCCGACGCTTGGCATTGAGCATGGTGATCTTAGGCTTCTGTGCGGCTGCTCGGCCAAGGAAACCCATTTCATGAAGCTCCCGACGAAAAGTTATTGTGCTGGCATTGCTTCTAGAGGCAGTTTGGAACTCGGTAGTGAGTGTTGCAACCGAGGACAGACTATTTTTACGAGCTACGAGCTTCAGCACTCGGCGGTCCCGTTCTGTGAGCTTGTGTGGCCTACCACTTCGTGGCTGAGCTGTTGCTGCTCTTAGACGTTTCCAATTGCTAATTTACAGTTGACCGGGGCAGATCTATCAGGGCAGAACTTTGACGAACTGACTTGTTGGAAAGGTGGCATCCTATGGCGATGCCACGTTGAAAGTCACTGAACTCTTCAGTAAGGCCATTCTACTGCCAATGTTTGTCTATGGAGATTGCATGGCTGTGTGGTCGATTTTATACACATGTCAGCAACGGGTGTGGCTGAAATAGCCAAATCCACTCATTTGAAGTGGTGTCCACATACTTTTGTGTATATATAATGTACAGTACTTCCTCGGATAAACTTTTACAGCTCTAGGATTCCCTTCTCGCTGAGGCTGGGATATTGGAGGAAACAGCACACTTTGATTTACACATTTATATGGAGGGGATCAAAATGTCCACTTTACAAAGACAGAAGTGTTCTGAAGGCCCCAATCTTAAATTATATTTTGGGGCCTTTATTTTACGCTCGCTACTTGTGTGGTTGAACCCCAATGTCCCAGTGGCCTGGAGGCCCCTTGAGGAGAATTTAGCAAAGCCATACAGTTTTCAAGATCTGGTATATTCCAACATCTCTATCAAAAAATCCGAACTCACCTTTGGCTCTATCATCACGCAAATGCTTCCAGTACAGTGTTCAATGGGGAGCCTTTGCAAATATATTCCAAGACTTGAAAAAGCAATACGATCTGCCTGGTTCTTCTTCTTTTTTTGCAGCTTCGTTCGGCTCTACGTGCTTATGGAGTAGCCTGGAGTTCAGAACTAGTATCTCATCTTATCCACAAAATAATGACAGCAAGAGTAAGGGCATAGTCTCCAAATGGTATACAGTAAGGGCATAGTCTCTAAATGGTATACAGTACCAGTCAAAAGTTTGGACACACCTACTCAATCAAGGGTTTTTCTTTATTTTTACTATTTTCTACTTTTTCGAATAATTGTGAAGACAACAGAACTTTGAAGTAACACATATGGAATCATGTAGTAACCAGAAATGTGTTAAACAAATCAAAATGTATTTTATATTTTGGAATCTTCATAGTAGCCACCCTTTGCCTTGATGACACTCTTGGCATTCTCTCAACCAGCTTCATGAGGAATGCTTTTCCAACAGTCTAGAAGGAGTTCCCACATATGCTGAACACTTGTTGTCTGCTTTTCTTTCACTCTGCAGTCCACCTCATCCCAAACCATCTTCATTGGGTTGAGGTTGGGTGATTGTGGAGGCCAGGTCATCTGATGCAGCACTCCATCACTCTCCTTGGTCAAATAGCCCTTACACAGCCTGGAGGTGTGTTGGGTCATTATCCTGTTGAAAAGCAAATGATAGTCACACTAAGTGCAAACCAGATGGGATGGCGTATTGCTGCAGAATGCTGTGGTAGCTGTGCTGGTCAAGTGTGCCTTGAATTTTAAATAAATCACAGACAGTGTCACCAGCAAAGCACCCCCACACCATCACGCCTCCTCCTCCATGCATCACGGTGGGAACCACACATTTGGAGATCATCCGTTCACCTACTCTGCGTAATCACAAAGACACTGTGGTTGGAACCAAAAATCTCAAATTTGGACTCATCAGACCAAAGGACAGATTTCCACTGGTCTAATGTCCATTGCTCGTGTTTCTTGAACCAAGGAAGTCTCTTCTTATTATTGGTGTCCTTTCGTAGTGGTTTCTTTGCAGCATTTCGACCATGAATGCCTGATTCACATAGTCTCATCTGAACAGCTGATTTTGAGACGTGTCTGTTACTTGAACTCTGTGAAGCATTTATTTGGGCTGCAATCTGAGGTGCAGTTAACTCTAATGAACTTATCCTCTGCAGCAGAGGTAACTCTGGGTCTTCCTTTCCTGTGGCGGTCCTCATGAGAGCCAGTTTCACCATAGCGCTTGATGGTTTTTGCTTCTTCACTTGAAGAAACGTTCAGAGTTCTTGAAATTTTCCAGATTGACTTACCTGTTCTTGACATAATATGGACTTGGTCTTTTACCAAGTAAGACAATCTTCTGTATACCACCCCTACCTTGTCATAACACAACTGATTGTCTCAAACGCATGAAGGAAAGAAATTCCACAAATGTACTTTTAACAAGGCACACCTGTTAATTGAAATGCATTCCAGGTGACTACCTCATGAAGCTGGTTGAGAGAATGCGAAGCATGTTCAAAGCTGTCATCAAGGCAAAGGGTGGCTACTTTGAAGAATCTCAAATCTCAAATATATTTAGACTTGTTTAACACTTTTTTGGTTACTACATGATTCCATGGGGTATTTCATAGTTTTGATGTCTTAACCTGTTGAGGCTGGGGGCGCTGTTGTCACTATTTATGCTAATCGTGTAATTTTTGAAACGGCTTCCCACAAAATTCTTGATCGTACAATATGCATATTATTATTATTATTGGATAGAAAACAGTCTATCGTTTCTATAGGAGTTGAAATTTTGTCTCTAAGTGGAACAGAACCCATTCTACAGCAATTTCCCTGACATGGAGTCAGATTTCAGAAATGTTGGCCCCTGATCTGGAGTCAGTTAAAAGGCCACAGTTATTGCTATGAGTATACGGACACTGCTTACGTCTTCCCCTGGATGCCTTTACGTGATGACGATTTGAATGGGGTCGATTGCGCGTTCACAGGCACTATAAATTAAAAAACCCTGTAGCTAGTAAGTCTTTTGGAGCTGCGTTATGCGCGTGGAGGACACCGACCCGCACCTGTTCCAAGCATTAGTGGAGGGAGTAATATTACTCTGGTCATGTTTCTACTCGTTATAGGAGTTAAAAACATCATAAGGTAGTTAATTTAAAGCGTTTTATAGCAATTTATATCCGTTTAGTGCGATTTTGGGACATTTATTTCTGAAACGCTGTGAATTGCTGGGCACGCTTCCAGTTCATCCCGAACGCAGTTGGCATTTCCACATGGCAAGAGGACAGCTTTCCACCAAAAGACGATTAGACCCAAGAAAGGATCCTTTGCCCAAGATACTGATGGAAGAACAGCTCAAAGTAGGACATTTCTATTATGATAAATCGTGTTTCTGTCGAAAAATGTTAGTGGCTTAGGACGCCATGTTTTTTGACGTAGCTTCGCTTGGCGCAAACTGTATTGAAAAGTAAGGATAATTTAAAAAATGTAATTCCGCGATTGTATTAAGAATTAAATTGTCTATCAATCCCTGTCCACCCTATATTTTTTAGTCACGTTTATGAGTATTTATGTATAAGAGTAGATCACTGTCTAATATGGCGCACGGACATTTTCTCACCAGCTGGGCTACATTTCACATTGTCTAACCATGATTTTGGTGGCTAAATATGCACATTTTCGATCAAACTCTATATGGATTGTGTAATATGATGTTACAGGAGTGTCATCTGAAGAATTCTGAGAAGGTTAGTGAAAAAATTAATATATTTTGGCGATGTTGACGTTATCGCTCACTTTGGCTAGAATCAATGCTGGGCTGCTATGTGCTATGTGCTATGCTAATATAACGATTTATTGTGTTTTCGCTGTAAGACACTTAGAAAATCTGAAATATTGTCTGTATTCACAGGATCTGTGTCTTTCGATTAGTGTATGCTGTGTATTTTTACGAAATGTTTGATGATTAGTAAGTAGGTAAACACGTTGCTCTATGTAGTTATTCTAGTCCATTTGTGACGGTGGGTGCAATTGTAACCTATGCCATCTACCTGAAATATGCACATTTTTCTAACAAAACCTATCCCATACCATAAATATGTTATCAGACTGTCATCTGATGAGTTTTTTTCTTGGTTAGGGGCTATAAATATCTTAGTTTAGCCGAATTGGTGATAGCTACTGGTGTTGGTGGACAAATAAAAGATGGTGGATTATGCTAATGTGTTTTTAGGTAATAGATTTACATCTTTACATATTGTGTCTTCCCTGTAAAACATTTTAAAAATCGGACATGTTGGCTGGATTCACAAGATCTGTGTCTTTCATTAGCTGTATTGGACTTTAATGTGTGAAAGTTAAATATTTAAAAAAAATATTTTTTTTGAATTTCGCGGCTCTGCCTTTTCAGTGGGGGTGGGGGGGGAGTGCCGCTAGCGGCACCCTCAGCCTAGACAGGTTAACTATTATTCTACAATAGTACAAATAAAAAATAAAAAAACTGGAATGAGTAGGTGTGTCCAAACTTTTGACTGGTACTGCATATTCCTACTCAAACCAACATATTACCATTACCAATCTATTCTAAATGGAACAAAGATATACCCGCAGTAGATACTACCTGGAGTACTGTCTGGTCTAATATCACGTTCGTCAAGAAACCCAAATGGCGACTCCAGAAAAACTCAACCCCTGTCTGTGTGCTCTGGCACATTTTATTCATATGGTCTGGAAGCGCCCAGAGGTTTTCTCCTTTTGGCAATCTGTGGCTTCATCATTATCAGGCATTTTGTCTAAACCCATCCCATGTCTGCCCAATGTGCTACTGCTTAATGATGACTCATCACTGAACGTAACATACAGTACAGAGAAACATCAGCCGAGAGAATGGTTGCCCTACAATGGCAAACCCTACACACTCTGCCACATCAGAAATGTATTTATTTATTCATGGTACAGCTTATCTTGAACTGTCAGTCTCTTGACTGCACGTTTCAAAATCATAGAACGTTAACATGTGGACTACAACACTTGGCAGCATAAAATCATTACTATAAGATGCAATATATTCTTAGTTCTCACTAGCGCAGATTAGAATATGTTCCGTGATTCATCCGATGGCATTGAGGAGTTTACCACATCAGTCAGGCTAGTAACGACTGTGTGATCACGCTCTCCGTATATGATGTGCGTAAGACCTTTAAACAGGTTAACATTCGCAGGGCCAGATGGATTACCAGGACACTTACTCAGAGAAGGCACTGACCAGCTGGCCAGTGTCGTCACTGACGTTTTCAACCTCTCTCTGACCCAGTCTGTAATACATACATGTTTCAAGCAAACCACCATAGTCCTTGTGCCCAAGAACGCCAAGGTAACCTGTCTAAATGACTATCGCCCCGTATCACTCATATCTGTAGCTATGAAATGCTTTGAAAGGCTGGTTATGGCTCACATCAACACCATTATCCCAGACACCCTGGACCCACTCCTATTTGCACACGGCCCCAACAGATCCACAGATGACGCAATCTCTATTGCTCGCCACACTGCCCTTTCCCACCTGGACAAAGGGAAGACCTACGCGAGAATGATGTTAATTGACTACAGCTCAGCGTTCAACACCATAGTGCCCTCCAAGCTCATCACTAAGCTAAGGACCCTTGGGCCGAACTCCCTGCCATCCAGGACCTCTATACCAGGCGGTGTCAGAAGAAGGCCCTAAAAATGGTCCCCCCAAGCCATAAGACTGCTAAACAGTTAATCAAATGGCTACCTGGACTATTTGCATTGACCCTTTTTTTTAACTGGCTCTATGCACACTCACTGGACTCTTCCCACACACTCCCACATACTACACTGACACTCCAACAAACACGTGCACACACTTACAAACACATCCACATACACACACTACAAATGCTGAGTAGAGAAAACATGAGGAATGCCTGCTCTTTCCATGACATAGACCAAAGGTACTCAACTCCCACCCTACGAGGTCCGGAACCTGCTGGTTTTCTGTTCTACCTGATCATTAATTGCACACCCCTTATGTCATGTTTAAATCAGTCCCTGATTAAAGGGGAACAATGAAAAAATGCAGTGGCACTGACTTCGAGGTCCAGAGTTGAGTTCGAGGGACATAGCTTTCACCTGGATTCACCTGGTCTGTCTATGATCCCTTATTGATGTCACCTGTTAAATCCATTTCAATCAGCGTAGATGAAGGAGAGGAGACAGGTTAAAGAATGATGTTTAAGTTTAAGGTATGGTAGTAGGTGCAGGCACACTGGTTTGAGTACGTCAAGAACTGCAATGCTGCTCGGTTTTTCACATTCAACAGTTCCCCTGTTCATCAAGAATGGTCCAGCACCCAAAGGACGTCCAGCCAACTTGACACAACTGTGGGGAAGCATCGGAGTCAACATGTGCCAGCATCCCTGTGGAATGCTTTGGACACCTTTTAGAGTCCATGCACCAAAAGTGGGTGAAATTACACACACACTTACACATAGATACACCTTCACACTCTTCACATTCACTGCTGCTACTGTGTTTATTATTTATCTAGATTGCCTAATCACTTTCACCCCTGCCTACATGTATATATTACCTCAATTACCTTGTACCCCTGCAAATCAAATCAGTGTATTTGTCACGTGCGCTGAATACAGTAGACCTTACAAGCCCTTAACCAACAGTGCAGTTTTCAAGTAAAAAATACGTATTAGATAAACAATAGATAAGTAAATAAATTAAAAAAACAGTACAAAATAACAGTAACGAGGCTTTATACAGGTGGTACCGATACAGAGTCAATGTGCTGGTGCACCGGTTAGTCTGGCTATTTGAGGTAATATGTACATCTAGGATTAGTTAAAGTGACTATAGATGATAAACAGAGAGTAGCAGCAGCGTAAAAGAGGGGTTGGGGGGGAGTGGCGGGACACATTGCATAGTCCGAGTAGCCATTCGATTGGCTGTTCAGGAGTCGTATGGCTTGGGGTAAAAGCTGTTGAGAAGCCTTTTGGTCCTAGACTTGGCGCTTCGGTACCGCTTGACATGCGGTAGCAGAGAGACCAGTCTATGACTGGGGTGGCTGGAGTCTTTGACAATTTTTAGGGCCTTTCTCTGACACTGCCTGGTATAGAGGTCCTGGATGGCAGGCAGCTCTGTTGTGCCTTGCGGTCGAAGGCTGAGCAGTTGCCATACCAGGCAGCGATGCAACCAGTCAGGATGCTCTCGATGTTGCAGCTGTAGAACCTTTGAGGATCTGAGGACCCATGCCAAATCTTTTTAGTTTCCTAAGGGGAAATAGGCTTTGTCGTGCCCTCTTCACGACTGCCTTGGTGTGTTTTGTTGGTGATGTTGACACCAAGGAGCTTGACGCTCTCAACCTGCTCCACAACAGCCCCATCGATGAGAATGGGGGCGTGCTCTGTCCTCTTTTTGCTGTAGTCCACAATCATCTCCTTTGCATTGATTACGTTGAGGGGTGGGTTGTTTTTCTGGCACCACCCGGCCAGGTCTCTGACCTCCCTATAGGCTGTCTCGTCATTGTCAGTGATCAGGCCTACCACTGTTGGGTCATCTGCAAACTTAATGATGGTGTTGGAGTCGTGTCTGGCCATGCAGTCATGGGTGAACAGGGAGTACAGGAGGGGACTGAGCATGCACCCCCGAGGGGCTCCAATAATGAGGATCAGCGTGGCTGATGTGTTTTTACCTACCCTTACCACCTGGGGGCGGCCCTTCAGGAAGTCCAGGATCCAGTTGCAGAAGTGTTTAGCCCCAGGATCCTTAGCTTAGTGTCGAGCTTTGAGGGCACTATGGTGTTGAACGCTGAGTTGTAGTCAATGAATAGCATTCTCACGTAGGTGTTCCTTTTGTCCAGGTGGGAAAGGGCAGTATGGAGTGCAATAGAGATTGCATCATCTGTGGATCTGTTTGAGCAGTATGCAAATTGGAGTGGTTCTAGGGTTTCTGGGATAATGGTGTTGATGTGAGCCATGACCAGCCTTTCAAAGCACTTCATGGCTACGGACGTGAGTGCACGGGTCTGTAGTCATTTAGGCAGGTTACCTTATTGTTCTTGGGCACAAGGACTATGGTGGTCTGCTTGAAACATGTTGGTATTACAGACTCAATCAGGGACATGTTGAAAATGTCAGTGAAGACACCTGCCAGTTGGTCAGCACATGCCCGGAGCACCCGTCCTGGTAATCTGTCTGGCCCAGCAGCCTTGTGAATGTTGACCTGTTTAAAGGTCTTACTCACGTCGGCTACAGAGAGCGTGATCACACAGTCATCCAGAACAGCTGATGCTCTGATGCATGCCTCAGTGTTGCTTGCCTCGAAGCGAGCAATGAAGTGATTTAGCTCGTCTGGTAGGCTCGTGTCAATATGCTGCTCGCGGCTGTGCTTCCCTTTGTACTCTGTAATGGTTTGCTGGCCCTGCCACATCCAACGAGCATCAGAGCCGGTGTAGTACAATTCAATCTTAGTCCTGTTTTGGCGCTTTGCCTGTTTGATGGTTCATCAATGCACTTATTGATGAAGCCAGTGACCGATGTGGTGTACTCCTCAATGCCATCTGAGGAATCCCTGAACATATTCCAGTCTGTGCTAGCAAAACAGTCCTGTAGCTTAGCATGTGCGTCACCTGACCACTTCTTTATTTATCGAGTCACTGGTGCTTCCTACTTTAATTTTTCCTTGTAAGCAGGAATCAGGAGGATGGAATTATGGTCAGATTTGCCAAATTGGATGCGAGGGAGAGCTTTGTACGCGTGGTGTAAAGGTGGTCTAGAGTTTTTTCCCTCTTGTTGCACATTTAACATGCCGATAGAAATGAGGTAAGACTGATTTCAGTTTTCCTGCACTGACTTCCCCGGCCACAGTGGGTGGGGTGGGCGTTTTCCTGTCCCCGGCCACTAGGAGTGCCGCCTCTGGTTGGGCGTTTTCCTGTTTGCTTATTTCCTCATACGGCTGACTGAGTGTGGTCTTAGTGCCAGCATCCGTCCGTGGTGGTAAATAAACAGCCACGAAAAATATAGATAAGCTCTCGTGGCAAATAGTGTGGTCGACAGCTTATCATGAGATACTCTACTTCAGGCGAGCAAAATCTAGAGACTTCCTTTTATTGCATGCACCAGCTGTTGTTTACAAATATAAACAGACCCCCCCCCCCCCCCCCTCGTCTTACCGAAGTGTGCTGTTCTAGCAGCGTATATCTCGTCAGCTGAATGTTATCCACGTCGTCATTCAGCCACGATTCGGTGAAACATAAGATATTACAGTTTTGATGTCCCGTTGGTAGGATATTCTTGATCGTACCTCGTCTAATTTCTTGTCCAATTTCTTGTACGTTGGCAAGTAATTTTGATGCTAAAGGCAGATTTCCAAATCGCCGTCAGTGGATCCTTACAAGGCACCACGCCCTGTGTCCGCTATACCTGCGTCTCTTTCTCTTGCCAATGACGGGGATATTGGCCTTGTCGGGTGTCTGAAGTACATCCTGTGCGTCCTGCATTGTTGAAGAGAAAATCTTTGTCTAATCCGAGGTGAGTGATCGCTGTCCTGATATCCAGAAGCTATTTTTTGCCGTAAGATACAGTGGCAGAAACGTTATGTTTATTTATTTATTGAATTTAACCTTTATTTAACTAGGCACAAAATGTACATGTACAAAATAAGTTACAAATAACGCGGGAAAAAAACACATAACAGCACAATTGGTTAGGCGCCCGTAAAACGACTGCCATTTCTTCCGGCGCCATTGACTCGGTACCGGTACTCCTTGTACATAGCCTCATTATTGCTATTTTATTGCGTTTCTATTTCCTATTTAGCTAAACGTTTGTACTTTTTAACTCTGCATCGTTGGGAAACGGCTCGTAAGTAAGCCTTTTACGGTGAAGTCTTCACCTGTTGTATTCGGCGTATGTGACAAATACCATTTTATTTTATTTCTGATTTGAATGATTAACCTTTATGGTCCATTGTTGGAGGCAGTTAAAAGTAGTGTTAAAATGGACTGATGGAAACCAGGCCATGCGCTCAGTGTCATATTCCCTGTGCTCTCCTGGAGACAATGGGAGCTCCAATAAAACTCACTCTGAACATAGTGACAACAGTACTGAACATAGTGGCAACAGTACTGAACATAGTGACAACAGTACTGAACATAGTGACAACAGTACTGAACATAGTGGCAACAGTACTGAACATAGTGACAACAGTACTGAACATAGTGACAACAGTACTGAACATAGTGACAACAGTACTGAACATAGTGACAACAGTACTGAACATAGTGACAACAGTACTGAACATAGTGGCAACAGTACTGAACATAGTGACAACAGTACTGAACATAGTGACAACAGTACTGAACATAGTGACAACAGTACTGAACATAGTGACAACAGTACTGAACATAGTGACAACAGTACTGAACATAGTGGCAACAGTACTGAACATAGTGACAACAGTACTGAACATAGTGACAACAGTACTGAACATAGTGACAACAGTACTGAACATAGTGACAACAGTACTGAACATAGTGACAACAGTACTGAACATAGTGACAACAGTACTGAACATAGTGACAACAGTACTGAACATAGTGACAACAGTACTGAACATAGTGACAACAGTACTGTACTGAGTGGCAACAGTACTGAACATAGTGACAACAGTACTGTACTGAGTGGCAACAGTACTGAACATAGTGGCAACAGTACTGTACTGAGTGGCAACAGTACTGTACTGAGTGGCAACAGTACTGTACTGAGTGGCAACAGTACTGTACTGAGTGGCAACAGGTCTTCAGCCTAGAACGCTTGAAGACAACACACAACATACGTCTGTCTCTCTGATGGTTGTCGTTTGCAAACCTCAAGTCATTAGTGAGAGATAGAGGTGAACGATCGGAGTGTGCTGAATGAACAGTGGTGACGGATTAGAAACCATGCTGGCAGCGATATACGTCGCGGTACACAGTGGGGCATTGCAGTACGTGTGTACTCTAATTTTTGTATTTCTTTTATATGACTTAGTATTACTGCGTTGTTGAGGAGGAGCATGCAAGCAAGCGTTTCACTATACATGTTGACACCTGCTGTATCCTGTGCACGTGACAAACAAACGTTGATTTGATTTGTACATGTGCTTCAGAGGCAGAGACTTAGATCGCTAGACCACCCTGGTCACCCTCAAGCCATTCATAAAGTTATACTATCGCAGCGATGGTAAACTTCATTGTGCCAACAAAAAGTACTACGCAGACAATTCTTTAAGGTTCTCATTTCTAATCCGCTCCTGGGGTTTTCGAAATCGCTTTGATTAGACAAGCCCCTTGGGCATAAATAAAACAATGACCTTTTAGTTTCACTCCATCCCCAACATAATTGGAACAACAATAGCCCTGTTTTTAAAAAAAAGGCTGACTCCTGTTGCTTTATGAAGTGGCATCAACAGGCGGACAATGGCTTTGCATGCTGGTCTGGCTGCAGCACGGTTCGAGCAGCACTCCTCTCTCCTATTCAGCACATTGAATAATATCCACGCTTCCAGAGACTGACTGAATGACTGACATGGCTGCGCAGCACAAAGAAAAGGCAGATAGGGAGACAGGAGCTAGGGGTAAAAGCCTGATGGCTGCACATTCCCAGTCAGCTGGTAGGTAGGTGAAGAGGGGGGGGTGAGAGGGCTCTGTTGTTTGTGTTGTTTTGTTATAGGTCAAATGCCACCGGGTCAAAATAAATACAAACACCATTAACCATCAGCTGAGAAAGGGCTGAGCTGATGTGTTTTTGTAATTGAGAGAGAGGGAGAGGGGGGGAGAGAACGAGAGAGAGAGAGAGAGAGCAAGAGGGAGAGGGAGGGAGAGAGAGAGAGATATATATATATGCCCTTGAGGTTATTGGCTTGGCAGTACCTGAATGGAATGTTGGCAGTCTACAGTGGGTCATGAATGGAAATACAGTCAGGAGGGACAGAGAGACAGGCAGGCTAAATTACACTTTAAACTCAGCAGAGGCTGATCAATAGACCTTTCTATAGACAAGGGGAACGATAGGATGACTATCACAACAAAAGTGTGCGTGTGTAGCAGCCGGACTGGTAAACAGGACAACAGTAAAACAGAGCCAGTGATGAAACTGTGATCGATCCTGTGACTCTGTGACCCATCCGTGGATAGGGGGCATTTTCCATCATAAACCTAAGCCATTGGAGTTGATATTGAATACTCTAACCCAATGAGTTTTGTTAAATGTTAAATGTAAGTGTGCCTTTGCAACATAAATAGCAGAGTTGATCACACACACTGTGTTGGATAAAAAAATAAATGCATCTCATTGACTCATTTCCCAGTGTGCCTTTTGGCAAGTGGTATTCTACTTTATTTTTGCCAATTTACTTGTCAGGGGCCAGTTTCCAATTAAAACACATATTTCTGAGTCTAAAA
Organism: Salvelinus fontinalis; assembly: GCF_029448725.1. Lineage (NCBI taxonomy): Eukaryota > Metazoa > Chordata > Actinopteri > Salmoniformes > Salmonidae > Salvelinus > Salvelinus fontinalis. The sequence goes on along the minus strand of NC_074671.1, from coordinate 31,489,460 downwards.
TACAATTCATTTAACCAGATATAGCAAAAAGGTATATGGATTTGTTCAAACCATTAGCGAGATTGTTGTACCTGATTTTCTGTTCTGTGGTTATTCTTTTTTAATAAACACTGTCCGGTCAATTAATTGTATCATGGCTGAAACTGGAAAGGATTCAAAGATACAACATCAACATGCTTGTCTCAAACAAAATAGAATAGCAGCCATCTGTTAATAACAAAATCATTTCCAAAGTTCAGCAAACATCTACTATGTTTCATAGTTCATCCAACGTAGAATGTATAGTTCAGCTGATGATATCTTTAAATGTTTAAGTTGAGAGGACCTGAAATCAAAAGTTCAGTCACTTGAAAAAGCAGAAATGTACAGTGTACATGGTGCACTACTTTTGACCAGAGCCTATGGTCTAAGCCATTTGCTATGCGCCCTTTACCATGCAGAACAGCTGGAGTTTGAATACTGTACGTGCATTTACAACAGTACAATACACAGTATACAGTTTAGAAGGGTGGATAACTGGACTGAATATAAATGTGGTCCCTGTCGTTAGGTGATAACTCTGGCATTTCCAGTCAGAAAGCCCTGGCTTCGTGAAATTGGCAAAGAAATTCTGTAATTTGTTATGAGTGGAGAAGAGACATCATTGTTCGCGATGGGAAAGGAGTCAGAAATTGCTCAATGCTTTCAAACCATTTCCCTTCCCTGTTTCCAACCCACGCATACTTCATATAAAGCAAAGACAAAGAACGCAAGATTACAATACATGAAGCTAAACACCTCAGGAGGGACAGAGACCTGTCACCAACCAAGGTGATCTGATATTTTATTAATATACAGTGCCTTCAGAAAGTATTCACCTCTTGACTTTTTTTCACATTTTGTTGTGTTACAGACTGAATTTAAAATGGATTCAAATTAGATTTTTTTTTTGTCAAAGTTACAAATTAATAAAAAATGAAAAGCTGAAATTTCTTGAGTCAATAAGTATTCAACCCCTTTGTTATGGCAAGCCTAAATAAGTTCAGGACTAAAAATGTGCCTACAAAGTCACATAATAGGTTGCATGGACTCACTGAGTGCAATAATAGTGTTTAACATGATTTTTGAAAGACTACCTCATCACTATACCCCATACATGCAATTATCGGTAAGGTCTAGGGCAGGTCTAGGGCTGTTGCAGTGACAGTATTACCGCCACACTGGCGGTCACGAGTCATGAAGGCAGTCAAATTCCATGTGACTGTTTAGTCACGGTAATTAGGCTTCTCCAAGCTCTGATGCTGCTGATGTTCATTATTTGCCTACCAAACTTGCTAACTGGCTGGTACTCAGCACTCTATTGTCCCTCTAATCACTCTGACATCAATGCAAATGTGATAAAAAATGAGAGCACATGAGCTCAAGTTGCGCAACATTTCTATAGGCTATGCAATTGTGCGAGAAAACAGAGTGATGGCCTTTACTAAAAAGTGGAGGATCCCATCAGCTTTCTATAAACTAGGAATACTTTATTTATTTCTCAACTTTCCTAATATTTAGCACATTGTTTATCTCTACAACAGGAGTATAGCCTACCTGGCAGGCATGGCAATGAACCACAGGAAAAGCATCCTCCATACTAAATCAAAACAAATTTCACACATATATTGTTTAGTATATGTAAAGATTAAATCAAGAATAGTCTGATGGGTGACAATATTAGCCTATCACTTGTGAATGATATAGTATCACTTATGAATGATGCCCAGCATAAGAAACTATCTTTATTTTGAAACTTTTTCTAAAGATTAAATTACTGTTAATCTAACTGCACTGTCCAATTTACAATAGCTATTACAGTGAAAGAATACCATACTATTGTTTGAGGAGAGTGCACAATTATGAATTTTAAAATGTATTAATAAACCAATTAGGCACATTTGGGCAGTCTTGATACAAATTTTGAACAGATATGCAATGGTCCATTGGATCAGTCTAATACATTATGGCCTTTCTCTTGCATTTCAAAGATGATGGTACAAAAAAATGCATGTTTTTTCTTTGTATTGTCTTTTACCAGATCTAAGGTGTTTTATTCTCCTACATTCATAAGGCATGGATCTTTTGGGGTGCATTACGGCCACAAAGGGGATGCTGCCGTGAAATTCAAGGCATTATCAAGTGCTTGTCAAATTGTGAATGAGAGACTATTCAAGTGTACAGCCTGCTCAAAAAACAAAATGCCTTTCAAGCTACATTTTTCAAATCATCGTTAGAGTCTCGTCACGCAGCCTTACAATGTATTACAAAACATATAGCCCAACGTTTGTAGAACAACTAAAATTACATCTAAAAACTCTAAACGTAGCTTATAAGAGTACATATTTCTTTGTTAAGCGCTCAACATAGAATAGCTGTCAGGGAATTCTAGCAGTGGTGGGTGTAGAGTCAGACGCAGAGAGCAATACTTCCAATGGATGTGTTTATTTCGCTTGGTCTAGCCAACAATCAGGCAATGGCCATAAATAAGGTATGCCTCCAAAACCAGGGAAAATAACAGACAGCAAATTACGTACAGCACAACAACTACTTCACCACTGACAGTAGGAATAAGCCCGCACAAAAGCAGGCAGGCACTGGAAGTTTAAATAGACCATTGATGAACCAAAATAAGCAACAGGTGAAAACAATCAAGACAACACCAACAGAAAGGAAAAAGGGATCGGTGGCAGCTAGTAGACCGGTCACGACGACCGCCGAGCGCCACTCGAACAGGGAGAGGAGCCACCTTCGGTGGAAGTCGTGACAATAGCCGCATGTGTATACCCTCAAATCGTTTGGAGAAAATATTTTTTTTTTTAGCTTTGTTCTATTGTATTCTTCATACTATAAAATAATATAAAATAACGCCATGGAATTCTAAGCGAATCTTGTCTGCTAAATGAACAAGTGTAGCCCACAGGCATTTGGCATAGCCACATCAGGACCTAGCCGTTAACCTGTTGGGGATGGGGGCGCTGTTTAGACTATTTATGCTAATTTGGCTAATTTTTTAAACGGCTTCCCACAAAATCCTTGATCGTACAATATGCATATTATTATTATTATTGGATAGAAAACAGTCTATAGTTTCTATAGGAGTTGAAATTTTGTCTCTAAGTGGAACAGAGCCCATTCTACAGCAATTTCCCTGACATGGAGTCAGATTTGAGAAATGTTGGCCACTCTTCTGAAGTCAGTTAAAAGGGCACTGTCGTTGCTATGACTATACGGACACTTCTTACGTCTTCCCCTGGATGCCTTTACGTGATGACGATTCCAACGGGGTCGATTGCGCGTTCACAGGCCCTACAAATGAAAAAACCCTGAAGCTAGTCATTCTTTGGGAGCTGCGTCATGAGCCTAGAGGACACCGGCGCGCACCTGTTCCAAGCGTTAGTTTAGCCTGTTATATTTCTCCGGTCATCTTTTCACTCGTTATAGGAGTTAAAAACATCATAAGGTAGTTAATTTAAAGCGTTTTATAGCAATTTATATCCGTTTAGTGCGATTTTGGGACATTTATTTTTGCAACGATGTGAAAAGTTGGGCACGCTTTTCAGTTCATCCCGAACGCAGTTGACATTTCCACATGGCAAGAGGACAGCTTTCCACCAAAAGACGATTTCTCCCAAGAAAGGATCCTTTGCCCAAGATACTGATGGAAGAACAGCTCAAGGTAGGACATTTTTATTATGATAAATCGTGTTTCTGTCGAAACATTTTAGTGGCTTAGGACGCCATGTTTTTTGACGTAGCTTCGCTTGGCGCAAACTGTATTGAAAAGTAAGGATAAATTAAAAAATGTAATAACGCAATTGTATTAAGAATTAAATTGTCTATCAATCCCTGTCCACCCTATATTTTTTAGTCACGTTTATGAGTATTTATGTATAAGAGTAGATCACTGTCTAAGTGGCGCAAGGACTTTTTCTTTACCAGCTTGTCTACATTTCACATTGTCTAACCATGATTTTGGTGGCTAAATATAAACATTTTCGATCAAACTGTATATGCATGTTGTAATGTGATGTTACAGGAGTGTCATCGGAAGAATTCTGAGAAGGTTAGTGAAAAAATTAATATCTTTTGGCGATGTTGACTTTTATCGCTCACTTTGGCTAGAATCAATGCTGGGCTGCTAATTGCTATGTGCTAAGCTAATATAACGATTTATTGTGTTTTCGCTGTAAGACACTTAGAAAATCTGAAATATTGTCTGTATTCACAGGATCTGTGTCTTTCGATTCGTGTATGCTGTGTATTTTTACGAAATGTTTGATGATTAGTAGTTAGGTAAACACGTTGCTCATTGTAATTATTCTAGTCCATTTGTGATGGTGGGTGCAATTGTAAACTATGCCATCTACCTGAAATATGCACTTTTTTCTAACAAAACCTATCCCATACCATAAATATGTTATCAGACTGTCATCTAATGAGTTTTTTTGTTGGTTAGGGGCTATAAATATCTTAGTTTAGCCGAATTGGTGATGGCTACTGGTGTTGGTGGACAAATAAAAGATGGTGGATTATGCTAATGTGTTTTTAGGTAATAGATGTACATCTTTACATATTGTGTCTTCCCTGTAAAACATTTTAAAAATCGGAAATGTTGACTGGATTCACAAGATCTGTGTCTTTCATTAGCTGTATTGGACTTTAATGTGTGAAAGTTAAATATTTAAAAAAAATATTTTTTTTGAATTTCGCGGCACTGGTTTTTCAGTGGGGGGGGGGGGGGTGTGCCGCTAGCGCCACGCTGATCCTAGACAGGATAAGGACAAATCAGAATATGCTATTCTTTTCTTCTGAAATAGACTACGATTTCTTCTTGTCATGCTTCTTTAGACCTGTCTAAAATAAATATTGGATTTATTGTGAAGGTGTAGGCTATATTACATGGATTTATTAGACTTTTTCAAATGTAGATGTTCCAAATGTCTGCATCAGTGGCTTGTGTGGAAGCCAGGAGATGCTAAATCTGTTTGTTAATTAACGGTCAATTACCATGAGGCCGACAGTTATTTGCTTGACAATCACCGGCTGACAAAATTTTGTGACCGTCACAGCCCTAGTAAGGTCCCTCAGTCGAGCGGTGAATTTCAAACACAGATACAACCACAAAGACCAGGGAGGTTTCCCAATGCCACGCAAAGTAGGGTACCTATCGGTAGAAGGGTAAATAAATAAATAAGCAGACATTGAATATCCATTTGAGCATGGTGAAGTTATTAATTACACTTTGGATGGTGTATCACTATACCCAGTCACTACAAAGATACAGGCGTCCTTCCTAACTCAGTTGCCGGAGAGGAAGGAACCCGCTCAGGGATTTCACCATGAGGCCAATGGTGACTTTATAACAGTTACAGAGTTTAATTGCTGTGATAGGAGAAAGCCAAGGATGGATCAACAACATCGTAGCTACGCCACAATACTAACCTAACTGACAGAGTGAGAATAAGGAAGCCGGCACAGAATAAAAATATTCCAAAACATGCATCCTGTTTGAAACAAGGCATTAAAGTAATACTGCAAAAAACGTGGTAAAGCAATGGACTTTTTGTCCTGAATACAAAGTGTTATGTTTGGGGCAAATCCAATACAACACATTACTGAGTACCACTATCCATATTGTCAAGCATAGTGGTGGCTGCATCATGGTATGGCTAACCTTGTAATCGTTATGGACTGGGGAGTTTTTCAGGATAACAAAATGAACGGAATGGAGCTAAGCACAGGCAAAATCCTTGAGGAAAACCTGGTTCAGTTTTCTTTCCACCAGACGCTGGGAGATGAATTCATCTTTCATCAAGACAATAAACCTAAACACAAGACCAAATATACACTGGAGTTGTTTACCAAGACGACAATGAATGTTCCTGAGTGGCCGAGTTAGTTTTGACTTAAATCCGCTTGAACATCTTTGGCGAGACCTGAAAATGGTTGTCTATGCAATGATCAACAACCAATTTCACAGAGCTTGAATCATGTTCAAAAGATTAACGGGCAAATGTTTGCTTGCCAACCTATTCCAGTCAGAATAGTTTTTGGTATTTGCTAGATGTTAGACATGATATTGTAAGTTATTGTATGCATCTGGACCCTTCTGGACCCATATAGCACCGCCAATGACAGCAGCTATTAAACAAAATGAAACAGGGCAAAACAACAGTTGGTGGGAGTACAGAAACCACAATCCCAAGGGCACAACGAGACAGAGCGAAAGACAAGGTGAGACTACAACATTGGTTTGGATCATCTGTATCATTTTATTACCAAACACGATGATCTCAGACTCATAGGATTTCATTTACATTTGAAATGCAGTCAAATTGTAGTCAATGTAAAGTTCAGAATGAAAGGTTTATACTATGATTACATTTGATCTGTGCTTTAATAAGAGACGTTATGCTGCATGACATGCCCAAGTTGGTAATACACACCACATGCACTGGAAGAGAGTCAACTTAAATCCAGTTCACGCTGGTTGGAACGGTAAAACTAATGTGTGAGTTATGTTCCAGGTTAAATTAATATTGACTCTTACATGCACACTCATGGTTTCCCCTAATGTGGTCTAAAGAAGAAAATAGTATAAAGATTTCCATTAACCTGTCTAGGATCAGCGTGCCGCTAGCGGCACTCCCCCCCCCCCCCCACTGAAAAACCAGTGCCGCGAAATTCAAAAAAAATATTTTTTTAAAATATTTAACTTTCACACATTAAAGTCCAATACAGCTAATGAAAGACACAGATCTTATGAATCCAGTCAACATTTCCGATTTTTAAAATGTTTTACAGGGAAGACACAATATGTAAAGATGTACATCTATTACCTAAAAACACATTAGCATATTCCACCATCTTTTATTTGTCCACCAACACCAGTAGCCATCACCAATTCGGCTAAACTAAGATATTTATAGCCCCTAACCAACAAAAAAACTCATTAGATGACAGTCTGATAACATATTTATGGTATGGGATAGGTTTTGTTAGAAAAAAGTGCATATTTCAGGTAGATGGCATAGTTTACAATTGCACCCACCATCACAAATGGACTAGAATAATTACAATGAGCAACGTGTTTACCTAACTACTAATCATCAAACATTTCGTAAAAATACACAGCATACACGAATCGAAAGACACAGATCCTGTGAATACAGACAATATTTCAGATTTTCTAAGTGTCTTACAGCGAAAACACAATAAATCGTTATATTAGCTTAGCACATAGCAATTAGCAGCCCAGCATTGATTCTAGCCAAAGTGAGCGATAAAAGTCAACATCGCCAAAAGATATTAATTTTTTCACTAACCTTCTCAGAATTCTTCCGATGACACTCCTGTAACATCACATTACAACATGCATATACAGTTTGATCGAAAATGTTTATATTTAGCCACCAAAATCATGGTTAGACAATGTGAAATGTAGACAAGCTGGTAAAGAAAACGTCCTTGCGCCACTTAGACAGTGATCTACTCTTATACATAAATACTCATAAACGTGACTAAAAAATATAGGGTGGACAGGGATTGATAGACAATTTAATTCTTAATACAATTGCGTTATTACATTTTTTAATTTATCCTTACTTTTCAATACAGTTTGCGCCAAGCGAAGCTACGTCAAAAAACATGGCGTCCTAAGCCACTAAAATGTTTCGACAGAAACACGATTTATCATAATAAAAATGTCCTACCTTGAGCTGTTCTTCCATCAGTATCTTGGGCAAAGGATCCTTTCTTGGGAGAAATCGTCTTTTGGTGGAAAGCTGTCCTCTTGCCATGTGGAAATGTCAACTACGTTCGGGATGAACTGAAAAGCGTGACCAACTTTTCACATCGTTGCAAAAATAAATGTCCCAAAATCGCACTAAACGGATATAAATTGCTATAAAACGCTTTAAATTAACTACTTTGTGATGTTTGTAACTCCTATAACGAGTGAAAAGATGACCGGAGAAATATAACAGGCTAAACTAATGCTTGGAACAGGAGAGGGTCGGTGTCTTCCACGCGCGTTACGCAGCAAGAAAAGACTTGCTAGCTAAAGGTTTTTTTCATTTGTAGGGCCTGTGAACGAGCAATCGAGCCCGTTGGAATCGTCATCACGTAAAGGCATCCAGGGGAAGACGTAAGAAGTGTCCGTATAGTCATAGCAACGACAGTGCCCGTTTAAATGACTTCAGAAAAGTGGCCAACGTTTCTCAAATCTGACTCCATGTCAGGGAAATTGCTGTAGAATGGGCTCTGTTCCACTTAGAGACAAAATTTCAACTCCTATAGAAACTATAGACTGTTTTCTATCCAATAATAATAATAATATGCATATTGTACGATCAAGGATTTTGTGGGAAGCCGTTTAAAAAATTAGCCACATTAGCATAAATAGTCTAAACAGCGCCCCCATCCCCAACAGGTTAACATGACACCATGAAAAAATGTATGTCATTGTGAGCCAATAATAGACTGACAATTACTGCTAAAAGGACCCATAACCCCAAAGAGATCTTCATTTTCCATGCCATGGGATACAAAACAACCAGGTTGCAATCTAAAATCGTAGTAGTGTATTGAATTCCATTTAAAGTGACAGCATGCTATTATATGTCTTGTCTTCTGCTCTCAGAACATGGACATTGCAAACAGTCACCAGATACACTTACCGTAACATTTCACTCAACAGCTGAGCTAAACTTCAACCTTGGCTATAGCCTGTCCTGTTTTTTTAGATAGTTACTCCTACCATGTACGTGTTCCCGAGAGCAGAAGACAAGGTTGAAGTTTAGCTATTGAGTGAAATGTCACGGTAAATGTATCTGGTGGCTGGTTCTTTGCTGATGATTCGGTCAATGTGACTCGTTTTAGGCAACTGGGCGTATGTCGCACGTCATTACTTCACAGGAGAGGTATTTGTACGTAAACATATTTTTTTTAATCAAAATTTGTTTTTTTGCTAGAAATTCCTTCTGGAACATGTAGATTCTCATGTGCCTTAATAACAAACTTGTATCCATCCGTAAATGCGAATAAAATTGTTAAATTACGAGCCTAGTTGGTTTAGCCACGGAAAAAGACAGGAACCTTCCCGCTAGCCATGATTGGCTGAGAAAATGGATCGGCTGAACATGCCGGGAGATGAGTTTGGATTGGTCAGCCATGTAGCATGAGCTGCTCAGTATGTGTTCATAGTCCTTTTTACGCGCCGTTTTTGAAAGATATAACGTTAGCCATCGAGAAGTACACAAGTTTTGCTACTTTTCTCAACAACATTGATGCCCTGAATTTATCAGGTGCTATCGACAGATCAGTTGGACAAAGTGATGGGCTACTTTCTGCGCACGCCAGTCAGTGCGAACCAGAGTGACTAGACACAATACTGTCCAAACAAGACGTAGCTACAAACAAAACTGAGTTAAATGGTTCCAGTCTGCAGTGAAGCGTTCATCCATGTATACGGGAAAGAGTCTCGCTACATTTTCAGATATTATACGTTTCTAATTTGGTCAGAAAGTCGTTTTCATTGCAAGTTAAAGCGTACTGTTAGCCGTACGTCTATGTGGCTGGGGGGTGGTTATATAATTTCTTTCACATGACCCATCAATTTAGACAAGTGTGTCGGGTAAGGGTCAATAATTATACAATATTTTTATCTGGACACTTTCTGTTTTTGATACTGCTACTACACAAGTAACCATTTCACTGTACTGTTTCCACATTGTGTATCTTGTGCATATTACAAATACATGTGGTTTTATTTGATATAGTGTGTGTTTGCCAGAGATGGTAATGTGAAGAATAACATGACCTGCACCAGTCAGATTAGGATATAGGCCAAGGACTAGATAAAGTGTATTTTTACCTGGAGGTTTCCTTATTGTAGGCTACTTTTAGTCTTGAAACCTTTGGTTGTTTACTACACTACTCACTCTGTTTAGCACATGGCCTCACGTGTGCATCCTTAAAGAGATGGATGGGGCTCAGGCTTAAGAGGGTGTGAATGATGCTGAATGGGTGTAGACAAAGAAGAGCTCTCCAGGAGGTGCACCAAATTATTCAAGGGACGTTTTCTCAAAAGTGGGGTTACAAGTTTATCAACTTTCAAAGCAGAATTACTTTTCCATTGTTCCTCAACTGCAGTATGCGATATACCATTTTCTAGCTCTGAGTCTCTACTTTTATCCAATGTAACAAACAATTTCAAATGTTGCTACGTAAGACCGAATCGAGGTGGTCGGTCACAAATGTATACAGTAAAGTTGACATGAGTATTGGCTATGGCACAGTAGTGTATGTAGAGTATCTGTTGTTGTTATGCTTCAGAGCTGCTGCAGTCAGCCCCATTGGCAGTGGAGGGGTACTGGTACAGAGGGTTTGGGAAGGACAGTTTGGCATCTCTCCGGACTGGACCCTGCAGAACACACACACAGCATTACAATTTGACAGAGAGACAGTGAGACAGTTGGCAGACAGGTCAACAAGAGATGGAAGCCTACCTCCCACTCCGCGTCCCTCCTCCAGGGGTAGACACTGATGGGATGCCCAGGACCCTCCCTCGTCTTGGGGTTAAGTCTATGGCAAGTTCCCAGACTGGGGAGCTGAAGGGAGAGAAATAGTGAGAGACAATAGAGGAACTACCTTTGTCTCTAATCACTCAACCCACACCTCTGACTTCTTTTTGTTTCTAAAGGTTGCTCTTTATACAGAGTGAGCTCATGATAAAATTTCCCATTGACATCAGTCATCCTCTTTTTCCTTGTCAAATAGGCTGTGTCTCAAATGCCAGTATTCCCTCTATAGTCCAGGCCCATAGGGCTCTGATCAAAAGTAGTCCACTATATTCGGAATAGGGTGCCATTTGAGCGACAACCATAGACTCCTCTCCTGTCCACTTCTCTGTGGATAAAGTGAGTGTTGCTCGCAGTGTGAAGCCTGTGTGATTGAGGTACCCTCTGTGTTGTAGCCTGTTATAGTATGCACAACGGAGAGAGACTGATGAACCACACATACCTCTACCCGTCACAGCAGAAATCAACACCCTCCTGCGCACACACATGCACATACATACACACACGCACGGACGCAGAGAGACAAATGCACGCACGCCAGCACACACGCTTGCAACGTTTTGACCCCCGTCATCGACACTGTGACAGTGATGACTCTCACAATCACTCCCGTTTTTACTACCGCTCAATAACACACACACAAATATAAACACACTTCAGAAAATGACAGCCATCTCCTGAGTGAAATTGCTGTGATGGCATCTACTCCCCTGCAGGGTACGTTCTCAGTGGTGCTAGAGGAGTGAATGATTATATACACGCACGCACGCACGCACGCACGCACGCACGCACGCACGCACGCACGCATGCACGCACACACGCACACACGCACACACACACACACACACACACACACACACACACACACACACACACACACACACACACACACACACACACACACACACGTATCATTGAAGAAGCGGAGGTGTAGGGCTTTGCAGACATTCCACTGACCACAATTACAATCATGTCTGAGAAAGATGTCATCCACCCACACACAAACTAAATGAGTATCTAATGAATTCTGGAACATATGGTTTAAGAACGATACATTTTATATGGGAGCTTGATTGTCATTGAACAGAGAAAGGGGGTGTGCTAACCTCTGCCCTCCAATCAAAGGCTGGGTTGTCCATCACCTCAAAGTCCTTCAGGTCACGTTTGCTGTGGAAGCAGACAAAAATCGGATTCGTATTTTTCAGTAACAGTACAAATAATAACAGCAACAGCAGCAATAATGGGGCGTCAGGTAGCCTGGTGGTTAGAGCGTTAGGCCAGTAACCGAAAGGTTGCTGGATCGAATCCCCGAGCTGACAAAGGTAAAAATCAAGACAGATCACACAGGTGTTTGATTGAAATCACAGTATTTTCCGACGTCATTCATGAAAGCAACGTCATAACCATCCCCTTTATCAGCGTTAACATCCTAACCCATGACTTACTTCAAAGAGTGTCTCTTTAGGAATACAAACAGGACGCAGACAGCAATACCAAGAATCAGCAGGGTCAATCCAATGGCTATGCCAGCATACACAGTCTCTATGGGTGAGACAAATACATGGATTTACAATCAATAAACACCCCAGAGACTCACACAGTCTTACGGTACATATAGGGTTGCAACATTCTGGTAAGTTTCCCAAAGTTCCCAGGTTATCCTGAAATCCTGGTTGGAGGATTCTTGTATATCCTGCTTATTCCCTCCTGATACCGGAAAACTTCCAACTGCGATTTATGGAAAACCTTGGAATTTTCAGAAAGTTACCAGAATTGTGCAACCCTAAGTTCATATAATAATAGGGTATGTCCATATTACCTAGTCCAGGATTCTCTGGCAGGGCCGTTGAGATTGAGGAAGAGGGAGAGGGCTTTGGTCTCACGTGGCAACGGTTTCCTGTCCAACCATCCTGGCACCTGGAAAGGGTTAATATTAAGGTGAAGGGAGAACCGGCCACCTCTTCCCTCCATTCTACTGACCAGTCACTTGATAACAAGATGGATGGATTTGCTACCAATGGGACTATCGAAACTGAAATATTCTCTGCTTTTCTGAAACATGGCTCTCTGACAAGATACCTCCTATGGCTATCCAACTCGATGGATTCTCCATGCCGACCAGACAGTGGAGTCGGGAAAATTGAGGGGGGGGGGACTGCCTCTTCATCAACAACAACTGGTGTGCTGACTCGAGTGCGGTAGAAGTGAAATAGAAGCGACGACCCATTGTTCACCTGTCTTGGAATACCTGATGGTCAAATGCTGACCCTTTTACCACACGAGGGGGTTTTCAGCTGTTGTATACATTCCACTTTAGGACAAGACAAATAACAATCTGGCACTTAAGAAACTGTACTGGGCTATAACCATCCAGAGGCTGCTTTTCTGGTTGCCTGCGATTTTATTTCAGCATCATTAAGACATTTCCATCAACACTTCTGCCTTGCCACTAGGGATGATACAGTCTAGAGCACTGTTTTTCTACCCACAAGCAAGCACACAAGGCCCCCCCTCGGCCGCCGTTCGGCAAATCAGATCATGACTCCGTACTCTTGCTTCCTGTTTACAAGCAGAAGCTCAAACAGGAATTACCTGTGACTTGCATGGTTGAGAAATAGTCTCCAGAATCAGAGATGATGCTACAGGACTGCTTTGCTAGCGCTGATTGGAATATGTTTCGGGACTCTGCCGATAACATCGACAAGCTAACCACCTCCGTCACCGGCTTCATTTGGAAATGCATCGGCAACGTTGTCCCCATAGGATAGGGCTACCACACACAGAGCTATCGCGGACAACCCTGAGGCTACGGCTGAGGACAGGAACAAGTACAAGAAGTCCCACTATGACGTCCACAAAGTCATCAAACGAGCAAAAGGACAATATAGGAATAAAATGGAATCATATTACACAGGCTCTGACGCACGGCGCATGTGGCAGGGGCTACAGTCCATTACGGATTACAACAATGCCTCTCTACCAGACGAGCTCAATGCATTTTATGCACGCTTTGAAAACAACATCGTGCCGGGTGTGAGGGCCGTCACCAACCCAGAGGATTGGGTGATCTCGTCTCCGAGGCTGATGTGAGTAGTCTTTCATCAGGTCAAATCCCGCAAGGCCGCAGGGCCCCATGGTATTCCAGGGTGCGTTTTCAGAGCATGCGCAGAACAACTGGTATATTCACAGTAATTTTCAACCTCTCCTGGTCCCAGTCTGTAATCTCCACATCTTTTAAGATTACCACTATCATCCCTGTTCCCAAGAACTCTAAGGCTTCATGCTATCTGTAATCGTGAAGTGCTTTGAGAGGCTGGTTATGGCACACATCTACTCCATCATCCCAGACACCCTAGACCCACTCCAATTTGCATACCGTCCCAACAGATCCATCGATGAAGCAATCTCAACTGCACTCCACACTACCCTCACCCACCTAGATACGAGGAATACCTATGTGAGAATGCTGTTCATTGACTACAGCTCAGAGTTCAACACCATTGTCCCCTCCAAGCTTGTCACACTGGGACTGAACACCTCCCTCTGCAACTCGATTCTGGACTTCCTGACAGGCCGACACCAGGTGGTGAGGGTAGGCAACATCACCTCCACCACGTTGACACTCAACACTGGGGTCCCACAGGGGTGTGTGCTTAGACCCCTCCTGTACTCTCTGTTCACCCACGACTCCAACACCGTCATCAAGTTTGGTGACGACACGACGGTGGTAGGCCTGATCACCGGCGACCATGAGACAGCCTAAAGGGAGGAGGTCAAGTTCCTCCGTGTCCAAATCCCTAAGAGCTTAAAATAGTCCACACACGCGCACAGTTGTGAATAAGGCGCAACAGCATCTCTTCCTCCTTAGGAGGTTGAAAAGGTTAGGCATGGGCCCTCAAATCCTCAAAATGTTATACAGCTGTACCATTGAGAGCACCTTGACTGACTGCATCACTGCTTGGTATGGCAGTAGGACCGCCCTCGATCGCCTGGCACTAGAGGGTGGTGTGGACAGCCAGGTACATCTCCCTGCCATCCAAGACCTCTATATCAGGTGGTGTGAAAGGAAGGCCCGGAAAATCGTTAAAGACTCCAACCACCCAAGCCATAGACTGTTCTCGCCGTTTCCCCAAGGCAAGCGGTACCAGTGCATCAAGTCTGACACCAACAGGCTCCTGAACAGCTTCTATCCCCATGCCATAAGACTGCTAAATAGCTAATAAAAGGGCTACAAGGACTATCTGAGTTGACCTTTCATATTTTATTCTCTCTGCACACTCACAGGGTCATACACACTACGCACACTGATACTCCAACACACACACAAACACTCACTCCATCACTTGCTCACACACACACACATAATATGTACATACATTAATACTGACTCTACACATACAGACTCACATACAATCATCATATAAGCTACTGCTACTGTTTATCATATACGCTGACGTCTAGTCACCTTACCCCTATACATATTTACCTCTATCACTCCAGTATCCCTGCACATTGGAAATATGGTACTGGAACTTATCCTGTATACAGCGTTCGTCTTCTTTTTATATACACTGCTCAAAAAAATAAAGGGAACACTTAAACAACACAATGTAACTCCAAGTCAATTACACTTCTGTGAAATCAAACTGTCCACTTAGGAAGCAACACTGATTGACAATAAATTTCACATGCTGTTGTGCAAATGGAATAGACAAAAGGTGGAAATTATAGGCAATTAGCTAGACACCCCCCAAAACAGGAGTGATTCTGCAGGTGGTGACCACAGACCACTTCTCAGTTTCAATGCTTCCTGGCTGATGTTTTGGTCACTTTTGAATGCTGGCGGTGCTCTCACTCTAGTGGTAGCATGAGACGGAGTCTACAACCCACACAAGTGGCTCAGGTAGTGCAGTTCATCCAGGATGGGACATCAATGCGAACTGTGGCAAAAAAGTTTGCTGTGTCTGTCAGCGTAGTGTCCAGAGCATGCAGGCGCTACCAGGAGACAGGCCAGTACATCAGGAGATGTGGAGGAGGCCGTAGGAGGGCAACAACCCAGCAGCAGGACCGCTACCTCCGCCTTAGTGCAAGGAGGTGCACTGCCAGCGCCCTGCAAAATGACCTCCAGCAGGCCACAAATGTGCATGTGTCTGCTCAAACGGTCAGAAACAGACTCCATGAGGGTGGTATGAGGGCCCGACGTCCACAGGTGGGGGTTGTGCTTACAGCCCAACACCGTGCAGGACGTTTGGCATTTGCCAGAGAACACCAAGATTGGCAAATTCGCCACTGGCGCCCTGTGCTCTTCACAGATGAAAGCAGGTTCACACTGAGCACATGAGCACATGTGACAGATGTGACAGAGTCTGGAGACGCCGTGGAGAACGTTCTGCTACCTGCAACATCCTCCAGCATGACCGGTTTGGCGATGGGTCAGTCATGGTGTGGGGTGGCATTTCTTTGTGGGGCCGCACAGCCCTCCATGTGCTCGCCAGAGGTAGCCTGACTGCCATTAGGTACCGAGATGAGATCCTCAGACCCCTTGTGAGACCACATGCTGACACATGCACATTTGTGGCCTGCTGGAGGTCATTTTGCATGGCGCTGGCAGTGCACCTCCATGCACTAAGGCGGAGGTATCGATCCTGCTGCTGGGTTGTTGCCCTCCTACGGCCTCCTCCACGTCTCCTGATGTACTGGCCTGTCTCCTGGTAGCGCCTGCATGCTCTGGACACTACGCTGACAGACACAGCAAGCCTTTTTGCCACAGTTCGCATTGATGTGCCATCCTGGATGAACTGCACTACCTGAGCCACTTGTGTGGGTTGTAGACTCCGTCTCATGCTACCACTAGAGTGAGAGCACCGCCAGCATTCAAAAGTGACCAAAACATCAGCCAGGAAGCATAGGAACTGAGAAGTGGTCTGTGGTCACCACCTGCAGAATCACTCCTGTTTTGGGGGGTGTCTTGCTAATTGCCTATAATTTCCACCTTTTGTCTATTCCATTTGCACAACAGCATGTGAAATTTATTGTCAATCAGTGTTGCTTCCTAAGTGGACAGTTTGATTTCACAGAAATGTGATTGACTTGGAGTTACATTGTGTTGTTTAAGTGTTCCCTTTATTTTTTTGAGCAGTGTATTTCTGGTTTTACCTCGTTATTTTTAGTGTTACGTTGTTATTGATGACTGCATTGTTGGGGTTTAGAGCTTGCAAGCACGACATTTCCCTGTACTTGTGCAGGTGGCATTGAAACTTAAGCACAAACTTCACACTGAATGTCCACACTGAATGAGCGAACAAAGGCTTGGAAGAAAGTAAAGGAGGTGCAACCTCCTCAACGGAAAACAATGTCCCTCTTATGTGGAGAATCCTACATGGACAGTACCAGTCGACGGAACAAGGAGCTTCATTCAGACACCTCAGTTGAGTGATTAGGGTGCCTCTCCATGGCACTGCCTTTGAGAAAACAACCCATTATTTCAGGACTTCTCTTCCAAGTCCACATCTGCTTAATACCATGGCTAGTTTTTGGGGTAGAAATGTGCCGCCGTGGGATATTCTAATGCAAAACAAACATTCCTGGACGAAACATACGGCTTGCATTAAGTTGTGTTATATTCTCATTCCGAAGGGTCTCTTTGCATATTGTGTGGCAGGCTGGCCAGGACTGTAGGCTGGGCTCTGGTCCAGCTTCTCGGAGGATCCTGCCCAGAGGACCAACATGACCTGCTAAGTCTGAACCTCTGACTCCCTGACATATTTAGGCCCCAGGCACCACTACATGCTCGGGTCTCTGACTCCATATTAAAGCCTGCCGTGGCACAGCACTGCACAGTCTGTCACATAATCATGAAAGAGAGAGTGAGAGAAGGAGAGAAATGGGAAAGGGGCAGCAAGAGATTGAGCAAGGGAGGGAGGATGAGAAACAGGAAAGAGGAGAGCAAAGAGAGAGAAAGGTGAGGGAGGGAGAGAGAGAGGGGAAAGGGGGGTGAGGGAAATAGACAGTATTTTTACTGCCAAACACCAGTGAAATATCACCTCCCCAGAGTTTGGCCGATTTAAAAAATGTGGAACCATTTGCATCTCAATGTGACATTCACATAGCATTGTGGGAAAAGACACATCATATATTCCAGTCAGTCATGTGGCTTTGGAGTGCAGATACCAGGAAGAATGTGAAATGCCAGGTAGTAGTCAACATTAAAGAGAGAGTTCACCCAAATTACAGTAGTCAGGTAAACAAAGTCAGGTAAGCAAAACCATGGATTGCTGTCTTATCTTGTCCATGTATTGCTTACAGGTTAAGGAATTTAGTAATTTGGGTGAACTGTCCCTTTTATGTTGACATCAGCAGGTAGCTATAGTAAGTATATTGCCTAATGGTTAGACTAGGCGTTCTATTGAATGCAGAATATTTTATTGAAGATTTCACAGCGGTTAACTGCCACTTGTCTTGCATGTCGTCAACTCTTTCCCTTTAATATCTCAAGTTCTAGTTCCTTAGCTCCTTAGCCCAGTATGTGGTTTGTGTAAGATAAAAAGTGTGTGTGTGTGTGTGTGTGTGTGCGTGCGTGCGTGCGTGCGTGCGTGCGTGCGTGCGTGCGTGCGTGCGTGTGTGTGTGTGTGTGTGTGTGTGTGTGGTGGGCGACCACAAAGAGTTGGAGTTGAACTCTATCCACACGGGGTCACGCTAGCCTCCCTAAATCCAACGGATTAATCTAATGTGAAGGTCTTACGCGGTCTTCCCTCAAGACAATTTGGGGTGGGGGAACGTTCAAATAATGACCAGCGAGTGTCCATTGCAAAATCCCTCTGGGAACGTTCTGGGAACGCTGCGCTTGTCCGTGGCGGATAAATGAGCAGTGAGCCCCCTTCTAAAATCTGTCTGGGATAAACCGAGATTCCCCCATGGTCCGCCGAGCGTGTCTTTTCCAGGGTTGGAAACAAGACTGATGGGATTTCCATGTTTTGAGGCAGAGAGAGAGAGAGCTAGAGAGAGATATATATATATACACTGCTCAAAAAATAAAGGGAACACTAAAATAACACATCCTAGATCTGAATGAATGAAATATTCTTATTAAATACTTTTTTCTTTACATAGTTGAATGTGCTGACAACAAAATGACCTAAAAATTATCAATAGAAATCAAATTTATCAACCCATGGAGGTCTGGATTTGGAGTCACACTCAAAATTAAAGTGGATAACCACACTACAGGCTGATCCAACTTTGATGTAATGTCCTTAAAACAAGTCAAAATGAGGCTCAGTAGTGTGTGTAGTGTGCCTCCACGTGCCTATATGACCTCCCTACAATGCCTGGGCATGCTCCTGATGAGGTGGCGGATGGTCTCCTGAGGGATCTCCTCCCAGACCTGGACTAAAGCACCCACCAACTCCTGGACAGTCTGTGGTGCAACGTGGCATTGATGGATGGAGCGAGACATGATGTCCCAGATGTGCTCAATTGGATTCAGGTCTGTGGAACGGGCGGGCCAGTCCATAGCATCAATGCCTTCCTCTTGCGGGAACTGCTGACACACTCCAGCCACATGAGGTCTAGCATTGTCTTGCATTTGGAGGAACCCAGGGCCAACCGCACCAGCATATGGTCTCACAAGGGGTCTGAGGATCTCATCTCGGTACCTAATGGCAGTCAGGCTATCTCTGGCGAGCACATGGAGGGCTGTGCGGCCCCCAAAGAAATGCCACCCCACACCATGACTGACCCAGCGCCAAACCGGTCATGCTGGAGGATGTTGCAGGCAGCAGAACGTTCTCCACGGCATCTCCAGACTCTGTCATGTCTGTCACATGTGCTCAGTGTGAACCTGCTTTCATCTGTGAAGAGCACAGGGCGCCAGTGGCGAATTTGCCAATCTTGGTGTTCTCTGGCAAATGCCAAACGTCCTGCACGGTATTGGGCTGTAAGCACAACCCCCACCTGTGGACGTCGGGCCCTCATACCACCCTCATGGAGTCTGTTTCTGACCGTTTGAGCAGACACATGCACATTTGTGGCCTGCTGGAGGTCATTTTGCAGGGCTCTGGCAGTGCTCCTCCTGCTACTCTTTGCACAAAGGCGGAGGTAGCGGTCCTGCTGTTGGGTTGTTGCCCTCCTACGGCCTCCTCCACGTCTCCTGATGTACTGGCCTGTCTCCTGGTAGCGCCTCCATGCTCTGGACACTACGCTGACAGACACAGCAAACCTTCTTGCCACAGCTCGCATTGATGTGCCATCCTGGATGAGCTGCACTACCTGAGCCACGTGTGTGGGTTGTAGACTCCGTCTCATGCTACCACTAGAGTGAAAATCGCCAGCATTCAAAAGTGACAAAAACATCAGCCAGGAAGCATAGGAAATGAGAAGTGGTCTGTGGTCACCACCTGCAGAACCACTCCTTTATTGGGGGTGTCTTGCTAATTGCCTATAATTTCCACATGTTGTCTATTCCATTTGCACAACAGCATGTGAAATTTATTGTCAATCAGTGTTGCTTCCTAAGTGGACAGTTTGATTTCACAGAAGTGTGATTGACTTGGAGTTACATTGTGTTGTTTAAGTGTTCCCTTTATTTTTTTGAGCAGTGTATATATAGAGAGAGAGCGATAGATAGAGAGAGAGAGAGCTAGAGAGAGCGATAGAGAGAGAGAGAGCTAGAGAGAGAGAGAGCTAGAGAGAGAGAGAGAGAGAGAGAGCTAGAGAGAGAGAGCTAGAGGGAGAGAGCTAGAGAGAGAGAGAGATCTGTAGCGAGAAGGGTCGGAAGAGAAAATAAAAATAGAAAGAATCCACCTTTCATCATATGTGTGGCAGGGGGTTGTGTGTAGTGAGTGTGTGCATGTGTGTGTGTGTCCATGTGAATGCATGTTTGCTGTACTCATACTCACATGCACATTGGCCCATGCCTCTCCACATGGCACTCTCCATGATGCAGACAGTATCTCGGAGGGCATTCTGCAACGAAACCAAACATATTTTTCAACAACACCCCTCTCTCATCGTACAGAGCCAGTTGAGACCAGTGCAATTGTCCCAAATCACACCCCATTCCCTTTGTAGTGCACTACTTTTGATGGGCCCTGGTCAACATAGTGCACTACATTAGGGTGCCATTTGGGATGCATTCCAGCTCTTTTGGTGTAAACGATTCTCCCAATCTCCTCTCAGCCCCCATTCTCTCCGTCTCTTGACACCACCTGTTAATCAAGTCCACACCTAGGAAGTAGGAAATATGATACACACATCCACAATGTTTCTCTGACATCAAGACATGCCTGGCAGAGAGACAGGGAATTGCCTACGGAGAGCAAAGTGGAAAAACCTCTTTAGTGAGAGTGTCAACATGTTACAGGTTTCTCCTCTCTTCCTTCACAACTGCTTTTGTCGCTACATTTCTCTCTCTCTTCCCTTACAGGAACAACACATGGTTTCACATGTGGAATCGTGTTATTGGAACACTTCTCGAGTTCACTTGTGAAATGCATGTTTTTTTCCCCCTGAAGCGATGCTCTCCTCTCTCTCTCTCTCTCTGTGTCTCTCTCCTCACTTTCGTCTCAACAGCATTGCTTATCTGGATTGTTCAAGTGTTGGAAATGATATCTCAGACCTGAATCCACTTAATCCTCCAATCACTGTACGGAGCGATTTGTCCAATCCCTAATCGTGTAACTCCAGGGTTGCATTTCAGGTGGATTCCAACCAAATGGGCGGTTCCGTTTGGTTTAATTTCTCGAAGGCAACGGAAAAGCTGAGGTTTTGAAGAGTGGTTTTGGCACTGCACAGAATGAATGACCTATGAGGTGTGCTTTGAAGGCAGAATTGCTGTAGTTGAGAATGTCATTACAGCCAAAGTTGGCACATTTGAGAGCCACAAATGGAACAGAGTAAAGATGGGAAAATAATAATACATTGGAAATTCAAAGACGGACCTTTACAGTGGGAGCCAGGAGATAACTTTATTAATCCCTTTTACGGTTGCAAAATTCCGGTAACTTTCCCAAAATTCCCAGGGTTTCCAGAAATCCTAGTTGGAGGATCTCCTAAATCTGGGAATTTTCAATTTGAGAAAACCTGGGAATTTTAGTAAAGTTACTGGAACCCCCCCCCCCCCTCTCCAAGTCCCCCCTTCCCAACACCCTCCACCCGGACAGACCATGTAACATAAGAAAAAGGGAGACAATATGAAAGACCGTACAAGTCTAAGCAGTCTAACTTGGAGAAAAGACGAAGATAGAGTATGGGTGTGAGAGAGAGACAAAGAGAGAGAGGGAGACATAGAGGGTGTGAGAGAGAGAAAGAGAGAGGGTGTGAGAGAGAGAGGGTGTGAGAGAGAGAAGGTGTGAGAGCGAGAGAGAGAGAGAGAGAGAGAGAGAGAGAGGACAAAGTATAGTAGAAGCAGTCAAACGTTACCATGGCAGCTGGACTCGTCAGAGTCAAAGGGTAGACAGTCAACGATCTGGTCACAACGCTTCTGGAGCGGGACACAACTGGACGAACTCTCACACACCAGAGACCCCAACGCACACTGCTGGAGAGCTGGGGAGGAAGAGGGAGATAGAGGACTGAGAGATAGAGAAAGTCAGCTCTGTTCTCAATCACTTTCAATGTATTATTCAACACAATAGTGCTAAGAGAAGAAGAGCGTTCACACTGGTTTAAATGAAAAGATTTCTTCATCCATAATCATGTACAACTGAGTATGAGTGTGAAGGTGAGGCTGTGAAAACACTTATGGATTGTAACTGTAAATGTCATGTTCTGACACTGTATTTTTCTTGTGTAATTACAGGGTAATGACATTCATGTGCGCGCACACACACACACACATAATCCCCACCTACACACACACACACACACACACACACACACCTACACACACACACACATAATCCCCACCTACACACACACACACACACACACACACACACACACCTACACACACACACACACACACACACACACACACACACACACACACACACACACACACACACACACACACACACACACACACACACACAATCCCCCCTCAACACACACAGTCAAGGACCCTTACGGCAGCTGTATTCATCCTCTCCATAGGGGCAGTCAGAGACTCCATCGCATCGTAGTAGGGAGGGGAGACAGGTGTTGTTTAAACACTGGTACTGGTCAGGGTGTGGACAGTGGTCCTGGGGGGGCAGGGTGCCTGGGACAAGGCTGGGACACTGCTCCTCATCTGACTGGTCAGCACAGTCCTCCTCCTCATCACACCTCCAGGACAGAGGGACACACTGGAAGGAGTGGACACACTGGAACTGACCCGCGCCACAGGTCAGAGGCTCTGGAGTCACAGGACCTGTGGGAAAACACACATGGGAGTTGATGTTGTCTTTAATGGTCCAGCTATTACACATGAACAAACACAACAATGCTAATGTTCTCTATGATCTTAATGGGCTGCGTCCCAAATGGCACCTTATTACCCCTAGGGCATGTAGGGCTTTGGTCAAAAGTAGTGCCCAAAAAAGGGTGCCATTTCAGCTGCATCCCATGTGAGAGGTGACTGTATACAGCTGAGGAGAGGAAGCGGATGAAGCTACAGTAGCTAGAGGAGGGAAAGGGAGGGAGGGGTGTGTGAAAACAACACAATACAAATGTAATTGCTTTTCTCCCCCATTGCTCTCTCCTCTCCCCCAGCGGCAAACCCAGACTCCACAGTGAATTTATACAGGCCCGCAGGCCAACAGGCTTCATTAGTTCCCTACACTACTCTACTCTTCCCCTGGCACAATGGAACCCGTTTATTGTGAGAGAGGGAGGGAGGCAGGGAAGAGGAGAGAGAGATGTGCACATCAAAGGAAATGGCAGGAATGCAGGGTGTCAAGTCGGGTAAAGGAAAGGAAAGGAGCAGAGGGAGGAGGAGAGAGAAAATATAATCGAGGAGTGAGGGGAGGGAGAGCGAGAGCGAGAGAACATGACAAAGAGAAGAGAACTCTCACCCCCCACCACACACTGAGTGGTAAAGGAGATGTCATCCAGGGCGATGTCCGTCCACACGTCACCCCCCACCTCTGCCTGGAAGGTCACTCTGAAGGGAGTTGTGTTGGACAGGATCACACTTGCGTAGGACCACCGGTCGCCATGGTTACCACTGGCGGCCCACATTAACAGGCGGGCTCCGCTTGAGCCGACAGTGTAGACCTGAGAGACACGCCAGTGAGATTACAGCACTATACATGTCACTTAGCTGTGGCTTAACAAGGGACACACACACTTATTGTAGCAACCACAGAGTGTGGAGGACAGGGATCCATGACTACAGTTAAGTTATTTTATTTTTTGTAAATATTTACAGTACCAGTCAAAAGTTTGGACACACCTACTCATTGAAGGGTTTTTCTTTATTTTTACTATTTTCTACATTGTGGAATAATAGTGAAGACATCAAAACTATGAAATAACACATATGAAATAATGCAGTAAACATAAGTGTTAAACAAATCAAAAATATTTTAGGTTTTAGATTCTTCAAAGTAGCTATCCTTTGCCTTGATGACAGCTTTGCACACTCCTGGCCTTCTCTCAACCAGCTTCACCTGGAACGTTTTTTCAACAGTCTTGAAGGAGTTCCCACATATGCTGAGCATTTTTTGGCTGCTTTTCCTTTACTCAGCGGTCCAACCCATTCCAAACCATCTCAAATGGGTTAAGGTTGGATGATTGTGGAGGCCAGGTCATCTGATGCAACACTCCATCACTCTACTTCTTGGTCAAATAGCCCTTACACAGCCTGGAGGTGTGTTGGGTCATTGTCCTGTTGAAAAACAAATGATAGTCCCACTAAGCGCAAACCAGATGGCAAATCGCTGCAGAATGCTGTTGTAGCCATGCTGGTTAAGTATGCCTTGAATTCTAAATAAATCACAGACAGTGTCAACAGCAAACCATCCCCACACCATCACACCTCCTCCATGCTTCACGGTGGGAACTACACATTCAGAGATCATCTGTTCACCTACTCACAAAGACACAGTGGTTGGAACCAAAAATCGCAAATTTGGACTCATCAGAAAAAAGGACAGTGCATGTCAGAGAAAAAAACAAGCTATGAGGTCAAAGGAATTGTCTGTAGAGCTCCAAGATAGGAATGTGTCTAGGCACAGATCTGGGGAAGGGTACCAAAAAATGTCTGCAACATTGAAGGTCCCCAAGAACACAGTGGCCTCCATCATTTTTAAATGGAAGAAGTTTGGAACCACCAAGACTCTTCCTAGAGCTGGCCGCCCGGCCAAACTGAGCAATCAGTGGAGAAGGGCCTTGGTCAGGGAGGTGACCAAGAACCCGATGGTCACTCTGACAGAGGTCCAGTGTTCCTCTGTGGAGATGGAAGAACCTTCCAGAAGTACAACCATCTCTGCAGTACTTCACCAATCAGGCCTTTATGGTACAGCACCCAGACTGAAGCCACTCCTCAGTAAAAAGGCACATGACAGTCCACTTTGAGTTTGCCAAAAGACACCTAAAGGACTCTCAGACCAGGAGAAACAAAATAATCTGGTCTGATGAAACCAAGATTGAACTCTTTGGCCTGAATGCCAAGCATCACGTCTGGAGGAAACCTGACACCATCCCTACGGTGAAGCATGGTGGTGGCAGCATCATGCTGTGGGGATGTTTTTCAGCGGCAGGGACTGGGAGACTAGTCAGGATCGAGGAAAAGATGAACCGAGCAAAGTACAGAGAGATCCTTGATGAAAACATGCTTCTGAATGCTCAGGACCTCAGACTGAAGTGAAGATTCACCTTCCAACAGGACAGCGACCCTAAGCACACAGCCAAGACAACGCAAGAGTGGCTTCGGTACAAGTCTCTGAATGTCCTTGAGTGGCCAAGCCAGAGCCAGAACTTGAACCCGATCGAACATCTCTGGAGAGACCTGAAAATAGGTGTGCAGCAACTCTCCCCATCCAACCTGACAGAGCTTGAGAGAATCTGCAGAGAAGAATGGGAGAAACCCCCCAAATACAGGTGTGCCAAGCTTGTAACGTCATACCCAAGAAGATTTGAGGCTCTAATCGCTGCCAAAGGTGCTTCAACAAAGTTTTGAGTAAAGGGTCTGAATGCATATGTAAATGTGATTTCTAAAAACCTGTTTTTGCTTTGTAATTATGGGGTATTGTGTGTAGATTGATGAGGGAAAAAACGGTCAATTTTAGAATAAGGTTGTAAGGTAACAAAATGTGCAAAAAGGCAAGGGGTCTGAATACTTTCTGAATGCACTGTATTTGCCATATACTTTAACTGTGCTGTGATGTTTCATAAAAGTTCTGAACTATTCTCATAGTTTCTACAGATTGTAAATTAAAGATATTTGCTCAGGGTATTATTATATTATTGATCGATTGACTATGACTTTTTAAATAACTCAGCAGTGCTATTTGCAAAGTTAGCTCCAGGTAAATGTTGCAATTCTTCAGCCATTCCTGAACATCAAAAACAATCTACATATGGACTGTACCAAAACAAATAATCTAATAATACTGTCTCTGCAGCAAAATCTGCAGAGCTGGGATGGTTGTATCTCCTATCAGTCCGTCTGTCCGTCCGTCTATCTATCTATGTATAAATAACATTCCATTGGTTGCAAGAATACATTTTGAATCCTGCATTGTTTTGTGTATCAGTTTATAAAACATGCGCCATTGAATCGGTACATTGAAAATCTCTTCCCAACTATTTTGAAATCTATATGGCACAGCTGTCAATTTTTTTATCCTTAAATTAATCTGGTATACTTTTTTTATTCATCACAATTTTCTTTAACCAATTTTGGTCTTTAATGCAGGGCCGACAGGCAAGTTCTTACTTTCTCCCCGTTCCACTTGCCTCTTCCATTTTTTTCGTTAAAATGAGTTGGTTGTAATTTTGAGTAGAGCAGACATTTCCATATATTTTTGTTAGCTGCATGTGTGACATAACACCACCAGTCCTATTTATTATATAATTTATAAAGATTATACCATTTAAAAAAAATATATACATATATTTTTTTTTATCAATTAGTATATTTGAGTTTAACCATAATATTTGTTGTAAAATTTGTTCTATCTTTTCTGGTGGATTAAACTGATATTGCAAAAAACTTCAGTTTTATCCAGTGGAAAAGACAGAAGAAATATTACAACAAAATTATTTATTAGGGCATGACTTAAAGGGAAAATTCAGGTTATTACTACTTAATGTTAGATGGTTCTTCAGCCTGAAAGGAGTCTTTAGGAAAGGAGAATCAGTAGTCCATGGTTCAGTTTTCCTAAAACAGCTAGCTACATAACAAAGGAAGTTATGGGGGAACCATCTATGTAAAATACTCAACTACCTGTAATTAAGCTTTCCTCCTACCTTTAACGTCCCCATCCTGTCTGATCCATGCATGTAGAACCAGAATCGTAGGTGACATAGGGCAATACTGGCTGGGAATGGGTTCCGCGTCGTAACCTTGGCGATGTCACCTTCTCTCTCTGTGGCAGAGTGCACATACAGAAACTTCCCTTCTCCACCTGTGGATCATGGACAGAAATATGGAACCACATACGTCTCTAGTCATTTCTCCAGCAGTGAGTCAAATCAAATGTGTTTGGAGACTAGCTACTAGCTATACATGTTCAAACTTAGACCCAAAATATTTGCTGATAAAGTCATATGACAACTCTCTGCTCTAAATGTGAACAGTATCGGACCACCCAAAACAACTGGACGTCAAAGAACATTTTGTAAAGACGGTGTTACTGTCTAAAAGCCTGTTTCCTGCAGACATGCGGTGCTGGGAGTGTTCTTCTGATCTGCTTCTATTTAGTCTCTCAGACTGAGACTGAGAGGCCACTGAGGCGACGCCAGAACTAAGTGGGAGTTTTCCACATGAGCTAGAGGGGATTTGGGAGCGTCTCAATGCGTGGTGAGTCCCACACCACAATATTCCCACCCGAAATACTGTCTTTCCCTGGAGAATCTTCTAGAATCTTCAAAGTTCTTTATTCCTCATTTCTGTCTCTTTCATTCTAGGAAAGAGCTGTGTGCTGGTTTTTTATTGTCTTCTAAACTTTTAATCAGCTTTTAAATGCAACGGTTAATCAGCTAATGCATGACTAGGGGATGCATGTCCTCTCCACCCCTACCATTCTGATGGTGGAACTAAGAGAGGTCCACCACTCACTGTGTGTGTTACCCATTTTCTTTGTGTGATGTTCTGCATTCTCTCTATTCTCTATTGTAGAGTATCTAAGCAGTGTGTGTGTGTGTGTGTGTGTGTGTGTGTGTGTGTGTGTGTGTGTGTGTGTGTGTGTGTGTGTGTGTGTGTGTGTGTGTGTGTGTGTGTGTGTGTGTGTGTGTGTGTGTGTGTGTGTGTGTGTGTGTGTGTGTGTGTGTGTGTGTGTGTGTGTGTGTGTGTGTGTGTGTTGCCTGACTGTGTGTATGTGATACAGCTGGCTAGGCCCATTGATCTGCCTCCCCAGTGAGATCATAAGGTCAGCCTGTGCCACAGAGCCTGGTGTCCACATTCATCTCCACGATCAATGAGTTGGGTGGCCAGTCACTATGAGCTACGTCCCAAATGGCAACCTACAATCGTTGTTATAGTGGAACACATTCATCCAGAATGTATAGCATTTTGTGTCCATACACTATTCCCTATATAGTGCACTACCTTTGACCAGAGCCCTAAGGGAATAGTTTGTGGCCACAATATGCTATACATTCTGGATGAATGTGTTCCACTATAACAACGATTGTCCTTGTAGAGTTCATGGGTCGACTTATTGTGATGTAATGCATCATTGGATGGTGTAAAGGTCGGCTTTCTACTTGGTGTGTGTGACCCAGCACACATAAACACACACAGACAGGCATAGAAAGTCACACACACACACACACACACACACACACACACACACACACACACACACACACACACACACACACACACACACACACACACACACACACACACACACACACACACACACACACACACACACACACACACACACACACACACACACACACACACACACTCTTCCAGGCTAACACTAGCCTGGGTAGCTGTGTTTTTTTTTTAACAGGACACAATCCAAACAGCTGTAAATACCCCTTTAGATTCCTAATAAACGGAAGAATGCCTGAATTTCCGGTGCGGAAATCCTCTCATTGCCACAGGAACATTGTCAATCTGGTCCAATGCTTTGGGAGCGTCTTAAAACCAGCCACAGAAGATTGCATTCTGTGTGGTATACAGAACTAATAAGTAATGGACTCCCTGAACTCAGGCACACAGGCAGAATGATACTCGATGGCTGTGTCCCAAATAGCACCCTGTTCCCTTTTGTAGTGCACTACTTGGACCAGGGAAAATAGGGTCCTGGTCAAAAGTAGAGCACTGTATATGAAATAGGGTGGGACGCATTTGGGACGCATCCCACTACTGTAGTGGTATAGAACCCAGAGTTTTCCCTGGACATGTGATCTGTTAGTTACAGCCTATTCGTCCTCTTCAGGTCATTTGGTCCGGAACAACTCAAGTTATATGCTATTCTACCTGTTCAGACCATGTGCACTCAGAACAAATGCTGGGTTGCATGCATTGGGGACATTAGTTGGGTTGTTTTCTTTGGGTTGTTCTTGCCGGGTTGTTGAGATATGACCCTTCTGTTCAGATCAGAAAACTAAAGGTGTGGCTTTCAGAGGGCGGTTCATCTGTTCTGTTATATTGTTAACATACGTTCAGGTTGAACACTGACAGTTTGGTAGCTTTAATGAAGTTCCATAAAAGCCAATGCAATCCCAATGTTGGGATATTTACCACTTTGTTACAATATGTAAATAATGATGTTACTAATATAACATTAGAATATATAAGGTATAAAAAGTATTGAATAGAAAATTGAAATTTGCACTGTACCGACTTAACGTGATGATCAAGAATGACATTTACTCTCACGGGTGGCAAAAAATAACTATCTGAAAGCCACGCCCCTAATAAGCCATGCCTCCTGTAAATGACATTGCATTAAAAAGACCCAGCTGCTGGGTCAGCCCAGCATGAAAGTGATATATCTTAATTGATGGTTAAATTAACCCATGTTTGGGTAATCCCAACAACCCAACAGGTTGGGATATTCACGCAACCCAACTGGCTGAGTCAAAATAACCAAGCGTGTGTTCTGTCCAATATTTACCCAGCGCTGGGTTACCAAATTTTAACCCAGCTTTTTTCAGAGCGTGGTCAGTAAAATATCAATGTCCAAGGAGGGCAGTACTGACCAGGGCTGTGGTCAAAGGGGGGTCCAGTTCCTGGGGTGTCTCTCCTCTGACCAATCCTCCAGTCAAGGTCATCATCAGGGTCCTGAGTCAGCTGGCAGATCTCCTCCCACATGTCCTTTGGCATGTCAAAGTTACAGGCACCTGGTAGGCCTACAATGTGGCCTGGGAGCGAGAGAGAGATTGGGAAGAGGGAGGAAGAGCGAGACAGCGAGAAAGAGAGAAAGACAGAGAGGGCAAAGAAATAGCAAAGTTGCAGATGACTCCTTAATAGCTCTCTATTGTATAGTTCAGTACTCCCTAGTTCTGGTCCAGGGCGTTACCTGCGGCTTGCTGACGCTGAGCCATCAGCAAGCCGCACGTAACGCCCTGGACCAGAGCTAGCTCTACTCACCACAGTCTACCTCATCCGACTCGTCTGCACAGTCGGCCTTGCTGTCACACACCAGGTGGGACTCGATGCAATCACCGCTCTGGCAAACAAAGTCTGTGACCGCCGGACATGACGCTGGCACCATTGCACCTGGACCACACACAGACACACAAACACGCGTGCACACGTTCAAACCATACACTGATGTCTTTCCTCATAACAAGAAAGCCGTTGCTGTTTCCTCTGTTAGAGGCTGTTTCTGCTGTGAGCCAACTACCAAGCTGAACGAACAACCCCCCATAGCGGATCAAAAGACAATGTTCCTGAATAAGAATCAGAGAGTGTGTGCTGAGATGAGGTGACGCTCTGGATGACAGTGTTCTCAAGGTGTGTGCCAGAGAATTTGAGCAGCTAGGAAGCCTACAGAGCAACGCACACACCTCTGTGTTAAATTCAGGACCGGTTACGCAACAACAAACTAGGACTACAATCAAAGTATCCTCCTGCAGCTCAGCCACTTGTTTGAGAAGAGGGAGTACAGAACACGAGAGACTTGGTGGATCAGGTGGATCAGGTGGATCAGAGGTGTGTGTGTATGTCAAAGGTGCTTGTACAAATTATTGAGGGGGGTGAATATCTATGTAAATTAGATATTTCCGTAATTTAGATTTCAATAAATTTGCAAAGATTCCCCCCCCAAAAATTGACTTTGTCATTACGGGGTATTGTGCGTTGATGGATGCAAATTATTGTATTTTTTATTCATTTTGAACTCTGAAACACAACAAAATGTGGAATAAGTCAAGGGTATGAATACTTTCTGATGGCACTGTAAATTAAAGAGTGAAAAGAAGTGTGTACAGAATAAAAATATTCAAAAACATAACTCCTGTTTGCATTAAGGTACGAAAGTAATACTCATGGTGGTGGCTAAATCATGTTATGGGTATGCTTGTCATCGGCAAGGACTAGGGAGTTTTTTAGGATAAAAATAAATAATAGAGCAAAGTACAGGCAAAATCCTAGAGGACAACCTGGTTCTATTTGCTTTCCAACAGACACTGGGAGACAAATTCACTTTCAGCACGACAATAACCTAAAACACAAGGCCAAATATACACTGGAGTTGCTTACCAAGATGACGATGAATGTTCCTGAGTGGCCTAGTTACAGACATAAATCGTCTTGAAAATCTATGGGAAGTATTGAAAATGGTTGTCTAGCAATGGTCAACAACCAACTTGACAGCGCTTAAAGAGTTTAAAAAATAATAAATGGGCAAATATTGTACAATCCAGGTGTGCAAAACTCTTAGAGATTTATCCCAACAGACTCACAGCTGTAATCGCTGCCAAAGGTGATTCTAACATGTTTTGACTCAGGAGGTTGAATACATATCTAATCAATATTAGTGTGTTATTTTTCATAAATCTTTTAAAAAATTATAATATGTTTTTCCATTTTGACATTACAGAGTATTCTGTGTAGATAAGAAAAAGGGCAAATAAATCAATTTTAAGCGCAATTTGTAACACAACAAAATGTGGAAAAAGTCGAGGAGTGTGAATACTTTCTGAAGGCACCTCCATCAAGGCTACAGAAACAAGAAAAAACCCAGTTGCACGTTGATAAGCAAAGACAAACCTGACTATTTTAATTCAACGTCTATAGAACCTGAAAAATGAGAGTATGAGCAATTTGAGAGCAGACTGGGTTTGAGTTAATAAAGCTTGTTTGATGAAAGTGTGTGCGTCTGTGTGTTGGAGGGAGCATTGCAGGGGTCTGGACAGTTGCCACACATTGCAAAGCCCCCTGCCAGCCCCTGCTTAATGTAAGGTTGACCTAATGTGGAATACCTATCTGTAGCAGAGCCTCCTAATGAAAAGCAATGGCGTTACAACAGGGTTGTATTCAGTAGGAACCAAACGGAAGCAAGCTGAAATGGGGAAGGACCTACTTGAATATACTACTACACTATTCTCTTGGTTACACTATTCTCTTGGTTATACTACTACACTATCCTATTGGTTATACTACTACACTATTCTCTTGGTTATACTACTGCACTATTCTCTTGGTTATACTACTACACTATTCTCTTGGTTATACTACTACACTATTCTCTTGGTTATACTACTACACTATTCTCTTGGTTATACTACTACACTATTATCTTGGTTATACTACTACACTATTCTCTTGGTTATACTACTACACTATTCTCTTGGTTATACTACTACACTATTATCTTGGTTATACTACTACACTATTCTCTTGGTTATACTACTACACTATCCTATTGGTTATACTACTACACTATTCTCTTAGTTATACTACTTCACTATTCTCTTGGTTTTACTACTACACTATTCTCTTAGTTATACTACTACACTATCCTATTGGTTATACTACTACACTATTCTCTTAGTTGTACTACTACACTATTCTCTTGGTTATACTACTATACTATTATCTTAGTTATACTACTGCACTATTCTCTTGGTTATACTACTACACTATTCTATTGGTTATACTACTATACTATTATCTTGGTTATACTACTACACTATTATCTTGGTTATACTACTACACTATTCTCTTGGTTATACTACTACACTATTCTCTTGGTTATACTCACTACACTATTCTCTTGGTTATACTACTACACTATTCTCTTGGTTATACTACTACACTATTCTCTTGGTTATACTACTACACTATTCTCTTGGTTATACTACTACACTATTCTCTTGGTTATACTCACTACACTATCCTATTGGTTATACTACTACACTATTCTCTTAGTTATACTACTACACTATTATCTTGGTTATACTACTACACTATTCTCTTGGTTATACTACTACACTATTCTCTTGGTTATACTACTACACTATTCTCTTGGTTATACTACTACACTATTCTCTTGGTTATACTACTACACTATTCTCTTGGTTATACTACTACACTATTCTCTTGGTTATACTACGACACTATTATCTTGGTTATACTACGACACTATTCTCTTGGTTATACTACTACACTATTCTCTTGGTTATACTACTACACTATTCTCTTGGTTATACTACTACACTATTATCTTGGTTATACTACTACACTAGTATCTTGGTTATACTACTACACTAGTATCTTGGTTATACTACTACACTAGTATCTTGGTTATCCTACTACACTATTCTCTTGGTTATACTACTACACTATTATCTTTTCCCCATATCAATACTACTAAATAACTGATTTAATCTGAGAAAATTAAGCTGTTTTGATGTTGGTTTTGATGATGTGTCTGGTGGTGGGGGGTGTTACAGATTCAAGCAGGTGGCTTATATTCCTCACACAGCAGCCGGTGTGTTGAGTGTGTCAGACTGTCATATTTCTCCATTGCCAAGATCATCCAACCACCTAACAGGTGTGGCGTGTCAAGAAGCTGATTAAACAGCCTGATCATTACACAGGTGCACCTTGTGTTTGGGACAATAAAAGGCCACTCTAAAATGTGTAATTTTGTAACACAACACAATGCCTCAGATGTCTCAAGTTTTGAGGGAGCGTGCAATTGGAATGCTGACTGCAGGAATGTCCACCAGAGCTGTTGCCAGAGAATTGCATGTTCATTTCTCTAACATAAGCCGCCTCCAACGTCGTTTTAGAGAATTTGTCAGTACGTTCAACCGGCCTCATAACCGCAGACCGTGTGTATGACATTGGGAGGGCAAGCGGTTTGGTGATGTTAACGTTGTAAATTCTCGCCCATGGTGGAGGTCGGGTTATGGTATGGGAAGGCATAAGCTATGGACAACGAACACATATGCGTTTTGCATTTGGCAATTTGAATGCACCATAACCATTTTTTAAGGTACACTACACTACATGACCAAAGGTATGTGGACACTTGTATGTGGACACCTGTATGCAGGTGGGCTCCCGAGTGATACAGCGGTCTAAGACACTGCATTACCTGGTTCAAATCCAGGCTGCATCAGCCGGGGCAGGCTGTCATTGTAAATAAGAATGTGTTCTTAACTGACTTGCCTAGTTTAAATAAAGGTTAAATTAAATACATTTAATAAAAAGGTGGCCACAAAAGTATGTGGACACCTGCTCATTGAGCATCTCATTCCAAAATCATGGGCATTAATGTGGAGTTGGTCCCCCCTTTGCTGCTATAACAGCCTCCACTCTTCTGGGAAGGCTTTCCACTAGATGTTGGAACATTGCTGCAGGGACTTGCTTTCTTTCAGCCACAAGCGCATTAGTGAGGTTGGGCACTGATGTTGGGCAATTAGGCTCGCAGTCGGCATTCCAATTCATCTCAAAGGTCTTCGATGGGGTTGAGGTCAGGGCTCTGTGCAGGCCAGTCAAGTTCTTCCACACCGATCTCGACAAACCATTTCTGTATGGACCTCGCTTTGTGCATGGGGGCATTGTTATGCTGAAACAGGAAAGGGCCTTCCCCAAACTGTTGCCACAAAGTTGGAAGCACAGAATTGTCTAGAATGTCATTGTATGATGCATCGTTAAGATTTCCATTCGCTGGAACTAAGGGGCCTAGCCCCGAACCATGAAAAACAGCCCCAGACCATTATTCCTCCTCCACCACACTTTAGTGTTGGCACTACACATTTGAGCAGGTAGCGTTCTCCTGGCATCCGCTAAACCCAGATTCGTCCGTCGGACTACCAGATGGTTAAGCGTGAATCATCACTCCAGAGAATGCGTTTCCACTGCTCCAGAGTCCAATGGTGGCGAGCTTTACACCACTCCAGCCAATGCTTGGCATTACGCCTGGTGATTTTGCGAGCAGCTTGTGTGCAGCTGCTCGGCCATGGAAACCCATTTCATGAAGCTCCCTGACGAACAGTTCTTGTGTTGACAGGCGATTTTTACGCACTTCAGCACTCGGCAGTGCCGTTCTGTGAGCTTGTGTGGCACTTCAGCTGAGCCGTTGTTGCTCCTAGACGTCTCTAATTCACAATAACAACACTTACAGTTGACCAGGGCAGCTCTATCAGGGCAGAAATTTGACGAACTGACTTTTTGGAATGGTGGCATCCTATGACGGTGCCACGTTGAAATGAGCTCTTCAGTAAGGCCATTCTACTGCCAATGTTTGTCTGTGGAGATTGCATGGTTGTGTGCTTGATTTATACACCTGTCAGCAATGGGTGTGGCTGAAATACTTCTGTATTTATAGTGTATCTACCTAGATAGTTATTTCTTGATTAGATTTGTTTTATTATTTGAGGATTTGTATTGTATTTGCAAGACATTCTACTGCACTGTTGGAGCTAGTAACATAAGCATTTTGCTACACCTGCCATAACACCTGCAAATATGTGTACGCTTTCCAATACATCTTGATTTTATTTGATTTGAAGAGAGATGCGCATTTAAACGCTGCTGGACTACTTGAATGTCTTTTATCCACATTATTAAAAGTGAATCTAGCCTCAGGTGCTAGTCTGGCCTTTTGTTGCTTTTCTCTACAGATTTCAATGGGTTCAACTCCAATTTCAAGGCATAGAATCTGACATGACTTAAAACGAATTCAATTTATTTTCATGCCAGGGAATTATATATTTATTTCCACGTTGTCAGAGGATCCCGGGAGCTTCGTAGGAACTAGCCAATGAACTTCTGTTCAATTCTAATTAACTTGTACATTTTAATCCCTGCTTCTTGGGGTAATGGTTTTTAGAGTCATGTTCTGTGTCCAGAACATCTTCAAAGACAAGACTAGAGCGAGCCTTTCCAAGAGAAAGTTCCATTGTGCATTGCAGAACTGTGTCAGTACCAAGAGTAACTCTAGGAGTAACTCCTAGCACAAGGAGTAACAAATCCAATCCTGATAGGAGATTCCAGAGAAAAACAGTACACACCTGACATGTGTGTACTAACATATAAAACAGAGATTAATACGAGATATATAAAGATGTGATATAAGTCCTGATGAGACTGAGGCTGTCCTAATATGGACGCCGTAGAACCTGTTATACCGTATACGTTCACGTTGTGGATGCATGGCTCACTTACTGGGGTCACAGTCTGTGAACTGGAGGTCATCCAGTGCAGCACCTCCGCTCACGTCTCTGGAGCGTATCCCCTCGAAGATCACTTCAAAGTTCCTCAACTTCCGCAGGGGAACCTCCGCCCGGTTCCACTCCTCCCCCTGGTTCCCCGTCTTGTTCCACACCTCCGTCACCCCATTGTTCTCAGTCTGTGGAGAGGTGGAGAGGTCAGGCGTAGAGAGGTCAAACACAATGTTCCATAGCATACATTGGCACGCTGTCCATATTAAGTACTCCTGCTGAGGCTGTCATAATATGGACGCTGTACATTGATTCTTCTACCGCAAGGCTCTCCAACCCTGTTCCTGGAGAGCTACCGTCCCGGAGGTTTTCGCTCCAACCCTAATCTCGCACACCTGATTCGAATAATTAGCTGGTTGATAAGCTGAATCAGGTTAGTTACAACTGGGGTTGAAACAAAAACCTACAGGAGGGTAGTTCGCCAGGAACAGGGTTTGAGAGCCCTGTTCTATAACCTATATACTGTATATAAATGACCTACTCTGAGTCATTCAAAAGTGATTTATATGAAAATATACAGCACTGCTGATTATTCCGTAATGTAATCATACAGAGCCCAGATCATTCAATCACATACAGTATGGAGGAGTACAGAATATGAGGTCGCATTGAATTGAGGACGAGTTATGGAACGCTTTCCGCCGCTGAGTAGCACGGAGGTCATTTAAGAAGAGTCATTATAGTCACATTAGCATAACATCACAGTAATAAATGCTCTTGCCCTTAGACCTCCTATTAAATCTGTAACGGGACGGTTCTCTCCCAGGCTGAGTCTCAAATCGCACCCTATTCCATAGGGCTCTGGTCAAAAGTAGTCTGCCCTTTAAGGAATAGGGTGCCATTTGGGACTCAACCCCAGTCATCTTTAATGTATTAGACTCATGCCACATATGGAACAGATTAAAAGCCAGGCCAAATGGCATTAGTTGGTAAATCCTTTCTGTCTTTTCCCATGGCACTGCAGAGGCAATGAATGCTATCTAATAAAGCTGAAATGATGAATGCGACTTAGAGCGGGGTACTGTATATCACGACAGGCTAGATGATCGGGTTTTGAGCATAATGCTGTGGAGTTGCAGTTGGACACCTCCCCAGTCAAATCAGGCAAAATGTCATTAAACGTGTTAATGTTAGTTTAGGGACAAGAGGTGTTCCTCATACCCTACGTTATAATAGGTGAAGTGTCCAGGAAAATCTCTTGGCCCTAGTTATTCTGTCTTAATGAACTATGTTAGATTATAGATACATTAGTATTTGTTGTTTCTTATATTTGCTCCACCCACACAGTAATAAAGAATCCCATTCAGTTGTCCAAGCAGGCCTAATTATGCTTATGGGCTTATTTTTTCGTCCCTCTGCGATTAAAGGGGTAATTTGGGATTCAGTGGTCACTCCACTTAAAACTCAACAAAAATCGATATACTAATCCTATATTACCCCTTTTATGCAGTAGGATTGATGCATATCAAAGTAGTGTAGTGGATGTATACAGTACGCTGTATCAATTATGTAGTACAATAGAGAACTCATGCACAAAGTAGCCAACACATCGCAAAGCAACGTAGCCTAGTTTTAGGGTCAAGTAGCAAGAGAGGGCCGTTCTCAACTGGTTGTGCAACCTGGTCTTAGAGCGTTCAGTATTATTCTGTACGTAAATCCAAGGCACTCCATTTAGTATGAAATGTTACGTTTGGTATGGTTACATAAAACAGGTGGTTACTTAAGGCAAAAACGAAAGGAGGGTGGTTGTTCGGGGTAGATGGGTGGGCGTATAATGTGAACGTCTAGCAACCAGAAGGTTGCGAGTTTGAATCTCATCACGGACAACTTTAGCATTTTACCAAATGAGCAACTTTTCAACTACTTACTACTTTTTAGCTACTTTGCAACTACTTAGTATGCTAGCAAACCCTTCCCCTAACCCTAACCATTTTAGCTAACTTTCCACCTAACCTTAACCTGAATCGTTTTAGCCAACCCTTCCCTTAACCCTAACCTTAACCCTTTAACCTTACTCCTAAACTTAACCCTAACCTCTAGCCTAGATAACGTTAGCAAGCCAGCTAACATTAGCCACCTAGCTAGAATTCAAACTGAGCAATCAGTGTCAAACTGAGCAATTGGGGGAGAAGGGCCTTGGTCAGGGAGGTGACCAAGAACCCGATGGTCACTCTGACAAAGCTCCAGAGTTCCTCTGTGGAGATGGGATAACCTTTCAGAAGGACAACCATCTCTGTAGCACTCCACCAATCAGGCCTTTATGGTAGAGTGGCCAGACAGAAGCCACTCTTCAGTAAAGGCACAGGATCGAGGGAAAGATGAGCAGAGCAAAGTATAGAGAGATGGAGAGACCTGAAAATAGCTGTGCAACGACGCTCCCGATCCAACCTGACAGAGCCTGAGAGGATCTGCAGAGAATAATGGGAGAAACTCTCCAAATACAGGTGTGCCAAGCTTGAAGCGTCATACCCAAGAAGACTCAAGGCTGTAATCGCTCCCAAAAGTGGCTTCAACAAAGTACTGAGTAAAGGGTCTGAATACTTATGCAAATGTGATTTGTGATTATGGGATATTGTGTGTAGATTAAAACAATTAGTTTAGGTTGTAGCATGGAGCATCTTAAAGAACGACATCGGTAGCCAGTAGAGTAGGTGGGAAAGACATCTCAGCTTATGAAATCAACCAGTTATTGCTAACTAAGGGAACAATGGGTATTTGGTATTGTGGTATTTTATTAGGGTCCCCATTAGCTGTTGCAAAAGCAGCAGCTACTCTTCCTGGGGTCCACCTTAAACAAGAAACATAATACAGAATGACATAATACAGAACATCAATAGACAAGAACAGAACTACGTTTCAAAAAAATGAAAGGCACACATAGCCTACATATCAATGCATACACACAAACACACAAACTAAGGCGTGGTGCCGCGAGGTGTTGCTTTATTGTCACGAATCCTGCCGAAGATGGTGCCTCTTCCTGTTCGGGCGGCGCTCGGTCGTAGTCGTCACTGGCCTACTAGCTGCCACCGATCCCCTTTTCTGTTTCATTTAGTGTTGTCTGATTAGTTGCACCTGTTTCTTGTTTAGGTTTTGGTTTTGGGCTATTTAAACCCGATAGGCCCGCCGGCTTTTGTGTGATTTCTGTGGATGTTATTTTTTCCCGAACCGTTTCGTCGTGTTGTTTTGGACTGGGTATTTTTGCGCCCGTGTGTGTGGCGTTGACCGACACTGTTGCTTTGGGAATAAACTATCCACGTATCTACTACCCTGCTCTCTGCGCCTGACTCCTCCACTCACTACGTCTAGAAGTACTTGACATTTATCTGTTTTTTTAAACCAGGTTTGCTGTTTATTTGAGAAATATGAGATGGAAGGAAGTTCCATGCAATTAGGGCTCTATATAATACTGTACGCTTTCTTGAAATTGTTCTGGATTTGGGGACTGTGAAAAGACCCCTGGTGGCATGTCTGGTGGGGTAAGTGTGTGTGTCAGAGCTGTGTGTAAGTTGACTATGCAAACAAGTTGGGATTTTCAACACATTAATGTTTCTTATAAAAAGAAGAAGTGATGCAGTCAGTCTCTCCTCAACTCTTAGCCAAGAGAGACTGGCATGCATAATATTTATTTCAGCCCTCTGATTACAAATAAGAGCAAAATGTGCCGCTCTGCTCTGGGTATGCAAACCAGTAATTGAAAAAGTTTGGTCCGATGTCTTGGTTGAATCATTGCCTTGCACAATACAGTCATCACGCACTGTTTCAACAAAAAAAACGTCCCAATTTAATGTTATCTGCAGAGTAGGCCTACAACGGCAGATTGATATCATGATGATTTGTGTCAATCCAGAGGGCATTTGTTTTGCAAACTCTGCCATCACAAGTGCACTGTAAGCCAGGAGTCGGCAAAAGGTGGCCTGAGGACCAAAACCGGACAGTGAGTGATTTTATTTATGCACACCAAAAGATTTAAACAATATTTTATTTAATATTTTACAAAAGTATATGGACACCCCTTCAAATTAGTGGATTTGGCTATTTCAGCCACACCCGTTGCTGATAGGTGTATCAAATCAAGCACACAGCCATGCAATCTCCATATACAAACATTGGTAGTAGAATGGCCTTACTGAAGAACTCAGTGACTTTCAACATGGCACCGTCATAGGATGCCACTTTTCCAACAAGTTAGTTTGTCAAATGTCTGCCTTGCTAGAGCTGCCCCGGTCAACTGTATGTGCTGTTATTGTGAAGTGGAAACGTCTAGAAGCAACAACGGCTGAGCCGCGAAGTGGTAGGCCACACAAGCTCACAGAACGGGACCACGAGTACTGAACCACATAGTGCGTAAAAATCGTCTGTCCTCGTTTGCAACACAAACTACCTTTGGAAGCAACATCAGCACAATAACTGTTCGTCGGGAGCTTCATGAAATGGGTTTCCATGGCGGAGCAGCCGCACACAAGCCTAAGATCACCATGCGCAATACCAAGCTTCCGCTGGGGTGGTGTAAAGCTTGCCGACATTGGAACGCAGAGGCTGTACAGTAACATGCTATACATGACGTCAGAGCTCAGGTTTCCGCTTCACATCGCTGTATGGGTTTTGACTGACATCCTTATAAACTTGAGCACCGCGTGTCACAAGAAGATGCCCCCATCCCTTCTGCTAATTGGGCAACTTTTGCACATTTGTTGCGGTCAGAGTGAGGGAAATGCTGTAAATTGAGAGGAGTCAATGTGTTCTGAAAGATTAGACGTTGGAGAATTATAATAAATACCACTTTGATGGCATACAAGCAAACCACACATCCAAATGTGCACTTCACATTTCCATATTTGAAAACTTATCCCACTGGGCACACACTGGTTGAATTAACGTTTTATCCAAGTCATTTCAATGAAATTAAGCAGAAACAAAGTGGAATAGACGTTGAATTGACTTCTCTGCCAGTGGGATGTAATTTACTATGATTGCTATGTTTAATGTACAGATACAAGGATGACATGGGTTATACCCTGGGTTGTCCTAAACAGAACAAGTCTATGTTTTTGGTATTGTGAAGAAAATTTGCCACGGAACACACACTCATGACTCCATTCTACGTGCATTAAAATTACATCATCTGTTTGTCTGATAAGCCTGAGCAAATCAAATTTTATTTGTCACATGCGTCGAATACAACAGGTGTAGACCTTACAGTGAAATGCTTACTTACAAGCCCTTAACCAACAATGCAATTTTCAGAAAAAAAAAGAAAAGAAAAATACATTAATTATTTGTTACTTTAAGAGCAGCTGTACTGGTACAGAGTCAATGTGCGGGGGCACCGGTTAGTCGAGGTAATTGAGGTAATATTTACATGTGGGTAGAGTTATTAAAGTGAATTATGCATAGATAATAACAGAGAGTAGCAGCAGCGTAAAAGGGGGGGGGGGGGTGGCAATTCAAGTAGTCTGGGTAGCCATTTGATTAGATGTTCAGGAGTCTTATGGCTTGGGGGTAGAAGCTGTTTAGAAACCTCTTAGACCTAGACTTTGTGCGCCAGCACTGCTTGCCGTGCGGTAGCAGAGAGAACAGTCTATGACTAGGGTGGCTGGAGTCTCTGACAATTTTATAGGCTTTCTGGATGGCAGGAAGCTTGGCCCCGGTGATGTACTGGGCCATACACACTACCCTCTGTAGTGCCTTGCGGTCGGAGGCAGAGCAGTTACCATACCAGACGGTGATGCAACCAGTCAGGATGCTCTCGATGGTGCAGCTGTAGAACCTTTTGAGGATCTGAGGACCCATGACAAATCTTTTCAGTCTCCTGAGGGGGAGTAGGTTTTGTCATGCCATCTTCAAGACTGTCTTGGTGTAATTGGACCATGTTAGTTTGTTGGTGATGTGGACACGAAGAAACTTGAAGCTCTCAACCTGCTCCACTACAGCCCCGTCGATGAGAATGGGGGCGTGCTCAGTTCTCCTTTTCCTGTAGTCCACAATCATCTCCTTTGTCTTGATCACGTTGAGGGAGAGGTTGTTGTCCTGGCACCACACGGCCAGGTCTCTGACCTCCTCCCCATAGGCTTTCTCGTTGTTTTCGGTGATCAGGCCTACCACTGTTGAGTCATCTGCAAACTTAATGATGGTGTTGGAGTCGTGCCTGGCCGCGCAGTCATGAGTGAACAGGGAGTACAGGAGGGGACTGAGCACGCACCCCTGAGGGTCTCCTATATTTGGTGCGACAGGTAGCCTAGTGGTTAGAGCGTTGGGCCAGTAACCGAAAGTGGCGGCGGACTATATATTTTTGTAAATAACAGCTGGTGCACGATATTTAAGGTAGTCTCCGAGGTTTTGCTCGCCTGATGTAGAGTACCTCATGATAAGCTGTAGATCACACTATCTACCAAGAGAGTTTTCATCTGTTTTTTCGTAGCTGTCTACATGCCACCACAGACTGATGCTGGCACTAAGACCGCACTGAATGAGCTGTATTCCACCATAAGCAAACAGGAAAACGCTCATGGAGAGACAGCGCTCCTAGTAGCCGGGGACTTAAATGCAGGGATACTGAAATCATTATTAAATTCACATACTTTTTGCACCCTGCACTGTGAATGTTTACACGGTGTGTTCAATAAAACATGAAAACATATAATTGTTAGTTTAAGCAGACTGTGTTTGTCTATTGTTGTGACTTAGATGAAGATTAGATCACATTTTATGACCAATTTATGCAGAAATCCAGGTAATTCTAAAGGGTTCACACACTTTTTCTTGCCACTGTACCTCAACTAACCTATACCCCCGCACACTGACTCGGTACAGGTACCCCCTGTACAGTATATAGCCTCGTTATTGTTATTTTATTGTGTTACTTTTTATGATTTTTTACTTTAGTTTATTTGGTAAATATTTTCTTAACTCTTCTTAAACTGCACTGTTGGTTAAGGGCTTGTAATTAAGCATTTCACAGTAAGATCTACACGTGTTGTATTCGGTGCATGTGACAAATAAAGTTTGATTTGATTTGAGAGGGATGATGTGGGAGAGTGGATGGGGACTGAGGATGGCAACGGTCGGGGTAATCTTTGTATGCATTTCATTGATTGTTTTTGTACCTGCAATCCCCCCATAAAACTATTTAAACGTTACAAATGAATAAAAAGTTGGTCACAAATGTTTTTTTAATTGTGTGATGGTGGGGATACAGAATATGGATTTAACTATCCGTTTCCCATAACATTTCATGATTCATATAATCAGATCATTTAAAATGTAGGCTGTAACACACAAAAAAACATTTTTTATCGTGTGATGGTGGGGATGCAGGGCTGTGTTCCAAACAAACAACTACAAGTGTGCTTGCTTCATTTCCTCAACGGCAAAGCTAGGAGAGGTCAAAAAAGCACCTTATAGTTGAAGGCTCTTTCCTTAAGTCATAAAAGTGCATTGAAATTACTTAGGAACTGTGCACAGTTTGGAGACGTGTGTGGCCACTTGGAGACACCAGTTAGACCTCTCACTCAAACCCTTGTAATCA
Organism: Salvelinus fontinalis; assembly: GCF_029448725.1. Taxonomy (NCBI): domain Eukaryota; kingdom Metazoa; phylum Chordata; class Actinopteri; order Salmoniformes; family Salmonidae; genus Salvelinus; species Salvelinus fontinalis. Next base: position 31,445,549 of record NC_074671.1, on the reverse strand, counting down.
TTTAAATACACATAAAATCAACAGTGTAATGTTTGGATTCAGTCTTGTTTAATCTCCAGTGTTCCAGTTTGGCAAAAGTAGAGTATACCACTTTTCCAGGCACCATCACAGTACTGGTTGGACTGAAGCAAAAACACAATATACTGTATCACCTCCCAGTTTGCTGCCAAACCACCTAATCGTGGACTAATTGGAACACAAGTGAGGATAAAGTGGAATGGACTGAATTGTCGTCTCTGATTGAGACAGAGGGAATATAGATTTTTAGAGGTCTGGGCCGATGGTGTGGGTACTGAGGATAGAGCTCTCAGTTGTCACACGCAAATGGAGATCCACCTGCCCCCCCCCCCCCCCCCCCCCCCCAATCGCTTCCCTTCTAGTAGGATCATTTAAACAGAAAGACCTTGTCTAGATCCCAAATGGCACCCTATTCCGTATATACAGTACCTTCAGAAAGTTTTCACACCCCTTGACTTTTTCCACATTTTGTTGTGTTACAAAGTGGGGTTAAAATTGATTTAAATTTTTTTTGTCAACAACCTACACAAAATACTCTGTAATGCCGAAGTGGAAGAAAAATGTATGGAAAACAAACATTAATATATCTTGATTAGATACGTATTCAACCCCCTGAGTCAATACATTTGAATTACTTTACAGCTCTGAGTCTCTCTGGGTACGTCTCTAAGAGCTTTGCACACCTGGATTGTACAATATTTGCCCATTATTCGTTTTAAAATTCCTCAAGCTCTGTCAAGTTGGTTCTTGATCAATGCTAGACCGACATTTTTAAGTCTTGCTATAGATTTACAAATTTAATACAAAACTGTAACTAGGCCACTCAGGAACATTCAATGTCGTCTTGGTAAGAAACTCCAGCCTTGTGTTTTAGGTAATGTTTTGCAGTATTACTTTAGTGCCTCGTTCCAAACAGGATGCATGTTTTGGAATATTTTTATTCTGTACAGTCTTCCTTCTTTTTACTCTGTCATTTATGTTAGTATTGTGGAGTAACTACAATGTTGATCCATCCTCAGTTATCTCCTACCACAGCCACTAAACTCTGTAACTGTTTTAGATCCCTGAGCGGTTTCCTTCGACTCCGGCAATGGAGTTAGGAAGGACGCCTGTATCTTCTTTGTGTCTGGGTGTATTGACACACCATCCAAAGTGTAATGAATAACTCCAACATGCTCAAAGGGATATTCAATGTGTGTGTTTTTTTTACCCATCAATCAATATGTGCCATTCTTTGCGAACCGTTGGAAAAACTCTGTGGACTTTGGTTGAATCTGTGCTTGAAATTCACTGCTCGACTGAGGGACCTTACAGATCATTGTATGTGTGGGGTACAGAGATGAGACAGTCCTTCAAAAATCATGATAAACATTATTATTGCACACAGAGTCCACGCAACTTATTATGTGAGTTCTTAAAACTTCTTCAGGCTGCAGGGTGAATATTGAAAAAACTGGAAAATATGTGCACATTTTCAAACGGCCTCTTAAGAAATTTTTTATTTTACAATATGCATATATTTACTACTGTTGGATAGATAACAGTCTATAGTTTCTAAAAATGTTTGAATTATTTCTCTAAGTCGAACAGAACTATTTTTACAGCCATTTTCCCAGCCGAATTGAGATTTCCAAAATGCGATGTGTCTCTTTAAGACCTTGTCTATACAAGGTCATGACACTTAGGACCGTAGAAACACGTCATACGCCTTCATCTGGATGTAATGCGGAAGTGAGACTTGAAAGCAGTCGAATATCTCGTCCATGGACTGAATACCACACCTTCTTGTGAGACCTGCGCAGTTAAAAGAAAATTTTGGGCGCGAGGCAGAATTTAGACTCGGCTCCTGGAAGAAGCTCGATAACGGTGAATATGATCTCTTGCTACGATATTATTTGATACGTCACAAAATCATCCTAAAGTATGTTTTTTCAATATACTTTAATTATATTATTGCAATTTATTCTGGACTTTAGACGTGATGTTTTGGAAGAATTTTTTGAAGACAGAAAGATTAGCGCCGCACAGCCGTGGTGCTTGCTAACCAAAGAGGGAAATATTTCGTTCTGGAACCCAACTAAAGACTGTACTGGACATTGGACCCCGTTACAACATTCTGATGGAAGATCAACAAAGATAAGGACCCAATTTGGGATGCTTTTTCATATATCTGTCGAACTGTTCTATGCTAACTGTGCTAACTGTGCTAGGCTAGCGCTTGACTAGAATCAATGCTGCCTTATGCTAATTTATGTTGTTAGCTAATATAACGATATATTGTGTTTTCGCTGTAAAACACTTCAAAAATCGGAAATATTGGCTCTATTCACACGATATCTGTCTTTCATTAGCTATCCACCATATGTTTTTCTGAAATGTTTTATGAGGTGTAATTAGTAGTTGACGTTGGTGTCTGTATTTTCTCTGGCTACTCCCGTCTGATTTCAGACTGTAGCATTTATGGTAGCATCAATGTAAAACTGATTTATAGCTAAAATATGCACATTTTATGAACAAAACATAGATTTATTGTGTAACATGTTATATGACTGTCATCTGAGGTAGTTTCTTTCTGGGTTCTTTAGGTTGGTTTTAGGTTATTTCGGTTGGCTTGTGCATGCTACTTGAATCATAATTCATACATCATAATCATACGTGTCTGTCCACTTTTGTATTTGGTGGTGAGCTAACATAAATATGTGTGGTGTTTTCTCTGTAAAACATTTAAAAAATCGGACATGTTGGCTGGATTGACAAGATGTTTATCTTTCAAATGCTGTATTGGACTTGTTAATGTGTGAAAGTTAAATATTTAAAAAAAATAGATTTTGAATTTCGCGCCCTGCAGCTGTTGTCATTTTCGTTCCGACATCGGGTTTGCAGCCCAAACAGGTTAAGCACATTTTTACTCCTGAACTTATTTAGGCCTGTCATAACAAAAGGGTTAAATACTTATCAAGACATTTCAGCTTTTAATTTTTAATACATTTGTAAGCTTTCTAAACACATAATTCCACTTTGACATTTTGGGGTATTGTGTGTAGATCAGTGACACAAAATCTCAATTTAATAAATTTTAGATGTAGGCTGTAACACAACACCGACCGAGGCAGGCTCTCCTTCCAGTTCGGGTGGCGCTCAGCGGTCCTCGTCACCGGCCTATTAGCTGCCACTGATCCTTTTCTCCTCCTCCTTATGTGTTTATTGGTTACACCTGTTTTGTATTAGGTTTGTAATTAGTTGGGCTTATCAGTCAGCCGGCCCGCCCGTTTCTTTGTGCGGGATTGTTAGTTGGTAAGAGTGGTGTTTGTTTCGATCTACGTTGTTACTGGACTGTTTTCGTTCCCCCCCGTGTCTGGGGTTGTTTTATGAGAACAGCCAGTGTATAGAAGGGTGGCCTAGTTTCTCAGTGTTCATTAAAAGAACATTTGTTATTGCACCTGCTGTTTCCTGCGCTTGACTTCGCACTCCGACACCCAGTCCTTACAGAATCCCGCACCCCAACAAAAAAATGGAGTCAGCAGGAGCAGCGGCCAACCCTCTCCCACGAATGGAGGAACGGGTGCTCCATCATACCACCGTTCTCCACCGTATCGGATCGGCGATGGATTCAATGATGGAGCAAATGGACCGATGGGAGAGGAGTGGTCTCCTCTCTCCACCTTCGGCTCTTCCAGCCCAGGACTCTCCATCCCCCGGCTCCAGTGCGCTCCGTCTTACACTCCCGAGGGATTATGATGGAGCGGCGGCGGGATCCAGGGGTTCTTACCTCAACTGGAACTGTACCTTGCCACCGTAAGACCTACTCCCTCGGGAGCGGAGAGGGTGAGTGTCCTCGTCTCCTGCCTCACGGGTCGTGCTCTGGAGTAGGCGAACGCAGTCTGGAATGGCCCAGACTCAGCAAAGGAGCACTACCCAGAGTTTACCCGCCGTTTTTGTGCCGTGTTTGACCACCCTCCAGAGGGCCGAGCGGCGGGAGAACGACTGTTCCACCTTAGGCAGGAGAAGAGGAGCACCCAGGATTACGCGCTAGAGTTCCGGACCCTGGCTGCAGGATCTGGGTGGAACGACAGGGCCCTTATTGACCACTACCGGTGTTGTCTCCGGGAGGACGTCCGCAGGGAGACAGCATGTCGGGACACCGCTCTTTCCCTGGATGAGCTGATTGACATGTCCATCCGACTGGACAATCTGCTGGCTGCCCGCGGGCGTTCTGAGAGGGTCCTGTACGTTCCACCACCCAGCACCTCCGCTCCTATTCCGATGGAGTTGGGAGGGGCCGTGCCGAGGGGTACCGGAGGAGGAGGCTCTCCCTGCACCAGCTGTGGTCGGAGAGGACACACGGCCGATCGGTGCTGGGGGGGTCCGTCTGGGAGTCGAGATGGCAGGCGGAACGCTTCTCGATCACCCCAGGTGAGTCCGCACCAAGCTCACCCAGAACCCCCTGTTGTTCACATGTTTGTCTTAATTTTTTCCCTTACATTTTTTCCCTCTTCCCAGCATAGGGCGCTAGTCGATTCAGGTGCAGCTGGGAACTTTATGGATCGCGGACTCGCTCTTAGGTTAGGGGTTCCGCTTGTGCCGATAGATTCTCCCTTTCCCGTGCACTCCCTAGATAGCCGGTCATTAGGGTCAGGGGTGGTCAGGCAGACCACGGTTCCCCTGGACATGGTGACGCAGGGGAATCATAAGGAGCGTATCAGTCTTTATATTATTGATTCGCCTGCATTTCCAGTGGTGCTAGGGATTTCCCTGGCTGGCCCGGCACAATCCTAAAATTTCGGGGAGACAGGGGGTTCTCCAGGGGTGGTCAAAGGAGTGTTCTGGAAGGTGTTTGGGAGTTTCCATCGGTGCCACGTCGGTGGAAAGTCCAGACCAGGGTTCCACGGTATGCATTCCCCCCGAGTATGCCGATTTGGCAATCACTTTCAGTTAAACGAAAGCGACTAAATTACCACCTCATCGCCCGGGAAGGGAGATTGTGCGATAGATCTCCAGGAAAACGCTGCGCTTCCCAAGAGTCACGTGTACCCATTGTCCCAAGAGGAGACGGTGGCTATGGAGACATAGAAACTCGAGGAGACGGGTGAGATGGAGGACCGAATGTACCCCTGTCTCAGAAACTCAGTGACAGGGGTACATTCGGTCCTCCATCTCACCCGTCTCCTCGAGTTTCTTTTTTGTGAAGAAAAAGGAGGGAGGTTTGCGTCCGTGTATTGATTATAGAGGTCTAAATGCCATCACCGTGGGGTTTAGTTACCCACTACCTCTCATTGCTACGGCAATGGAATCATTTCACGGAGCGCAGTTCTTCACAAAATTGGATCTCAGGAGCGCGTATAGTCTGGTGCGTATTCGGAAAGGAGACGAGTGGAAAACCTGGGTGGCGCAGTGGTCTAGGGCACTGCATCGCAGTGCTAGCTGCGCCACCAGAGTCTCTGGGTTCGCGCCCAGGCTGGGCTGGGTTCGCGCCCAGGCTCTGTCGCAGCCGGCCGCAACCGGGAGGTCCGTGGGGCGACGCACAATTGGCATAGCGTCATCTGGGTTAGGGAGGGTTTGGCCGGGTAGGGATATCCTTATCTCAGTATGTAAAAATGTAATAAAATGTAAGTCGCTCTGGATAAGAGCGTCTGCTAAATGACTAAAAAAAAAAAAAAAAAAAAAACACGCATTTAGTACCACATCGGGCCATTATGAGTACTGCGTCATGCCGTATGGGTTAAAGAATGCTCCATCCGTTTTCCAATCCTTTGTAGACTACATTCTCAGGGACCTGCATGGGTAGGGAGTGGTTGTTTATATCGTTGACATTCTGATCTACTCAGCCACTCACGCCACGCACGTGTCTCTGGTACGCAAGGTGCTTGGTAGACTGCTGGAGCATGATCGATATGTCAAGGCTGAGAAGTATGTGTTCTCCAAACGAGCCGTCTCTTTTCTGGGTTATCGCATTTCCATCTCGGGGGTGGTGTTGGAGGGTGACCTCATTAAGGCCGTGCGTAATTGGCCGACTCCGACCACGGTGAAAGAGGTGCAGCGGTTTTTGGGTTTTGCCAACTACTACCGGAGGTTTATCCGGGGTTTTGGCCAGGTAGCAGCTCCCATTACCTCACTGCTGAAGGGGGGTCCGGTGCGGTTGCAGTGGTCAGCAGAAGCAGACGGAGCTTTCAACAGGTTGAAGGCGCTGTTCACGGATGCGCCCGTGTTGGCGCATCCGGATCCCTCTCTAGCATTCATAGTGGAGGTGGACGCGTCCGAGGCTGGGGTAGGTGCCGTGCTATCACAGCGCTCTGGTACGCCACCAAAACTCCACCCCTGTGCTTTCTTCTCGAAGAAGCTCAGCCCAGCGGAGCGTAACTACGATGTGGGGGACCGGGAGTTGTTAGCAGTGGTCAGTGCTCTGAAGGTGTGGAGACACTGGCTTGAGGGGGCTAAGCACCCTTTTCTCATCTGGACCGACCACCAGAATCTGGAGTATATTCGGGTAGCTAGGAGACTGAACCCACGTCAGGCAAGGTGGGCCATGTTCTTTACCCGATTCCGGTTCACGTTAACGTATAAACCGGGCTCCCAGAACGTAAAGGCGGATGCACTGTCCCGTTTTTACCACACGGACGATCGATCCACCGAACCTACTCCCATCCTTCCCGCCTCAAGGCTGATAGCACCAGTGGTGTGGGAGGTGGACTCGGACATCGAGCGGGCGTTACGGGCGGAACCCGCTCCCCCTCAGTGTCCGGTGGGTCGGAAGTACGTGCCGCTTGGTGTTTGGGACAAATTGATTCGGTGGGCTCACGTTCTACCCTCCTCGGGTCACCCTGGGGTGACGAGGACAGTGGGGAGCCTTCGGGGGAGGTATTGGTGGCCTACCTTGGCTAGGGACGTTAGGGTTTATGTTTCCTCCTGTTCGGTATGCACCCAGAGTAAGGCTCCTAGGCACCTTCCTAGAGGGAAGTTACAACCCCTCCCCGTTCCACAACGGCCTTGATCGCATCTGTCCGTAGATTTTCTGACCGATCTTCCCCCGTCTCAGGGGAACACTACGGTACTGGTGATTGTGGATCGGTTCTCTAAGTCCTGCCGTCTCCTCCCGTTGCCCGGTATCCCTACAGCCCTACAGACTGCGGAGGCATTATTCACCCACGTCTTCCGGCACTACAGGGTTCCCGGAGGACATTGTTTCTGATCGGGGCCCCCAATTCACGTCCCGAGTATGGAGGGCGGTCATGGAGCGTTTGGGGGTCTCGGTCAGCCTGACCTCCGGTTATCACCCGAGAGTAATGGGCAGGTGGAGAGAGGGAACCAGGAGGTGGGTAGGTTTCTGCGTTCGTATTGCCAGGACCGGCCAGGGGAGTGGGCGAGATACATCCCCTGGGCCGAAATGGCCCAGAACTCACTACGCCACTCCTCTACTAACGTGTCCCCCTTTCAGTGTGTATTGGGGTACCAGCCGGTCCTGGCACCATGGCATCCGAGCCAGACCGAGGTTCCTGCGGTGGAGGAATGGGTGCAGCGCTCCAAGGAGACATGGAGGGCCGTCCAGGAATCACTTCAACAAGCTAGTGGACGGCAGAAGAGGAGTGCTGACCGCCAGGCCCCCGTGTTTGTACCGGGGGACAGGGTCTGGCTCTCGACCCGAAACCTGCCCCTCCGCTTGCACTGCCGGAAGCTGGGTCTGCAGTGTGTAGGGCCCTTCAAAGTCCTGAGGAGAATAAACGAGGTGTGTTATCGATTACAACTCCCTTCCTATTATCGTATTAACCCCTCGTTTCATGTGTCTCTCCTCAGGCCGGTGGTAGCTGGTCCCCTGCAGGACGGTGGGGTGCCGGAGGTTTCTCCTCCCCCTCTGGACATCGAGGGGTCCCCGGCGTACACGATACGGGCCATTCTGGACTCGAGACGCCGGGTGAGGGGCCTGCAGTACCTCGTGGACTGGGAGGGGTACGGTCCGTAGGAGAGGTGCTGGGAGGACATCGTTTCTGAGCGCCACCCGAAAGGGAAGGAGGTGGGGGACATTTTGGATCCATCTATGCTGAGGGATTTCCATCGCCTCCATCTGGATCGCCCTGCACCTCGTACTCCGGGTCGACCTCGAGGCCGGTGTCGGCGCGCTGCGGGAGCCACGCGTCAGGGGGGGGGGGGGGGGGGGGGGGGGTACTGTCACGACTCTGACCGAGGCAGGCTCTCCTTCCCGTTCGGGTGGCGCTCGGCGGTCGTCGTCACCGGCCTATTAGCTGCCACTGATCCTTTTCTCCCCCTCCTTATGTGTTTATTGGTTACACCTGTTTTGTATTAGGTTTGTAATTAGTTGGGCTTATCAGTCAGCCGGCCCGCCAGTTTCTTTGTGCGGGATTGTTAGTTGGTAAGAGTGGTGTTTGTTTCGATCTACGTTGTTACTGGACTGTTTTCGTTCCCCCCCGTGTCTGGGGTTGTTTTATGAGAACACCCAGTGTATAGAAGGGTGGCCTAGTTTCTCAGTGTTCATTAAAATAACATTTGTTATTGCACCTGCTATTTCCTGCGCTTGACTTCGCACTCCGACACCCAGTCCTTACAACAACAAAATGTGGAAAAAGAGGTGTGAATACTCCTGAAGGCGCTGCAGTGCAGTACTTTCGATCAGAGTCATATGGACCCGGGTCAAAATTAGTGCACTATATAGCAAATGGAATGCCATTTGGGACGAGTCCCGTTTCTCAAACACTGTGACTGGGAATGATAATAAACAATATTATTAAAAAGCTCCTCAGACAGATTAGGTTAATGGATACCTTGGCTGGTTAGTTCAAAAAGTATGTAAATGGTGGAGAATATGGATTTAACTATCCGTTTCCCATAACATTTCATGATTCATATAATCAGATAATTTAAAATGTAGGCTGTAACACAAAAAAAAACATTTTATATCGTGTGATGGTGGGGACGCAGGGCTGTGTTCCAAACAAACAACTACAAGTGTGCTTGCTTCATTTCCTCAATGGCAAAGCTAGGAGAGGTCAAAAAAGCACCTTATAGTTGAAGGCTCTTTCCTTAAGTCATAAAAGTGCATTGAAATTACATAGGAACTGTGCACAGTTTGGAGAGGTGTGTGGCCACTTGGAGACACCAGTTAGACCTCTCACTCAAACCCTTGTAATCATTTAAATACACACAAAATCAACAGTGTAATGTTTGGATTCAGTTTCGTTTAATCTCCAGTGTTCCAGTTTGGCAAAAGTAGAGTATACCACTTTTCCAGGCACCATCACAGTACTGGTTGGACTGAAGCAAAAACACAATATACTGTATCACCTCCCAGTTTGCTGCCAAACCACCTAATCGTGGACTAATTGGAACACGGGTGAGGATAAAGTGGTATGGACTGAATTGTTGTCTCTGATTGAGACAGAGGGAATATAGATTTTTAGAGGTTACAGCTCTCAGTTGTCACACGCAAATGGAGATCCACCTGCCCCCCCCCCCACCCCCCCCATCGCTTCCCTTCTAGTAGGATAATCTAAACAGACAGACCTTGTTTACATCCAAATGGCACCCTATTCAGTATATACAGTACCTTCAGAAAGTATTCACACCCCTTGACTTTTTCCGCATTTCGTTGTGTTACAAAGTGGGGTCAACATTGATTTAATTGTAATTTTTTGTGTCAACAACCTACACAAAACACTCTGTAATGTCAAAGTGGAAGAAAAATGTATGGAAAACAAACACTAATATATCTTGATTAGATACGTATTCAACCCCCTGAGTCAATACATTTGAATTACTTTACAGCTCTGAGTCTCTCTGGGTAAGTCTCTAAGAGCTTTGCACACCTGGATTGTACAATATTTGTAAATTTTTTCATTTTAAGATTCTTCAGGCTCTGTCAAGTTGGTTGTTGATCAATGCTAGACCGACATTTTTAAGTCTTGCCATAGATTGTCAAGCCGATTTAAGTCAAAACTGTAACTGGGTCACTCAGGAACATTCAATGTCGTCTTGGTAAGAAACTCCAGCCTTGTGTTTTAGGTAATTGTTTGCAGTATTACTTTAGTGCCTTGTTGCAAACAGGATGCATGTTTTGGAATATTTTTTAAAATCAGGGATTTAAACTGTTTTAGATCCCTGAACAGTTTCCTTCGACTGCGGCAATGGAGTTAGGAAGGACACCTATATCTTCTTTGTGTCTGGGTGTATTGACACACCATCCAAAGTGTAATGAATAACTGCAACATGCTCAAAGGGATATTCAATGTGTGTGTTTTGTTTTACCCATCAATCAATATGTGCCCTTCATTGCGAGCAATTGGAAAACTCTGGTCTTTGTGGTTGAATCTGTGCTTGAAATTCACTGCTCGACTGAGGGACCTTACAGATCATTGTATGTGTGGGGTACAGAGATGAGACAGTCCTTCAAAAATCATGTTAAACTTTATTATTGCACACAGAGTCCATGCAACTTATTATGTGAGTTCTTAAGCACATTTTTACTGAACTTATTTAGGCCTGCCATAACAAAAGGTTTGAATACTTATCGACTCAAGTCATTTCAGCTTTTAATTTTTAATACATTTGTAAGCATTTCTAAAAACATAATTCCACTTTGACATTATGGGGTATCGTGTGTAGATCAGTGAGACAAAATCTCAATTTAATCCATTTTAAATGTAGGCTGTAACACAACAAAATGTGGAAAAATGTAAGAGGTGTGAATACTTCCTGAAGGCACTGTAGTGCAGTACTTTCGACCAGAGTCCTATGGACCCCGGTCAAAATTAGTGCACTATATAGCGAATGGAGTGCCATTTGGGATGAGGCCATTTTCTCAAACACTGTGACAGGAAATGATAAGAAACAATATTATTAAAAGCTCTTCAGACAGATTAGGTTAATGGATACCTTGGCTCGTTAGTTCAAAAAGTATGTAAATGGTGGAGATTATGGATTTAACTATCCGTTTCCCATAAAATGTCATGATTTAAATAATCAGATAATTTTTTATGGTGTTCTCTTATCCTGTCTTTTTCTGTTACAGCCGTATGAATATCTTGTGGTTCAGGTTATTGCTGGCCATTCTTATAGCACTTTATACTTGTACCTGTATACGGGTTGAAAATGGCAGATTTTGGCACTGATAAATACCTTCATTGGAACACAGTGGCTGTACAGTAAAATGCTATACATGACATCCGACCTCAGGCTCTGCGCTACACAGCGCTGTATGGGTTTTGACTGACAGCCGTTCTGACCTTGAGCACTGCGCGGGGACAAGAAGTTGCCCCCATCCCTCCCACTAATTGGAAACTTTTGTAAATGTTTAGTTGACTGGGTGAGTGAAATGCTGTAAATGTATTTGTAAAGATGAGCCGTTGAGGATTATAATAAATACCCCTCTGATGTCATTTAAGCAAGCCAAACACCCGTGAGTCCAAATGTGCACTTCACATTGTTTGTCTACTGTGAAGAAAACCGGGGACACAATTGTCCGAGCGTCGTCTGGGTTAGAGGAGGGTTTGGCCTGGGAGGCTTTGGCTCATCGCGTTCTAGCAACTCGTGGCGGGCTTGGCGCCTGCAGGCTGACTTCGGTCGTCAGTTAAAAGGTGTTTCCTCCGACAGGTCGGTTAAGCAAGCTGGTGTTACGAAGCACGGTTTATCTGTTCATGTTTTGGATGACGCATGACTCGACCTTTGCCTCTCCCGAGCCCGTCTGGGAGTTGCATTGATGAGACAAGATCATAATCACAAAATTGCGGAGAAAAGGGGGGGTAAAAAAAAAAAAGTACATTGAAATGACTTAGTTAATGTGCACACTTTGGAGAGGTGTGCAGCCACTTGGAGACACCAGTTAGTCCTCTCTCTTAAACCCTTGTACTTTCTTTAGTCTTATATTGTACATTTTTCATGAATATTCTTATCATGTTAATGAATGTATCCAGAGTATTTTCAGATTTCGTTATCAACAAATGTGGCAAAAGGTACAGTAAATGTAAAATGTACATAGAATCAACAGTGTAACGTTTGGATTCAGTCTTGTGTCAGGTGAACTGTTGTTCCCTCACCTTTGGTCTAACAATTTTCCCATAATGTACAAACTGTTCCCTTTCAATTGCTACCATGGTTATGCATTTTCATATTTCTTCTGTAAGAAACATTTTAATTTACACCTATCCATATTGGCCAACTCCCAACGAGTGTAAAGGGTCATTAAGATACATGTCTCACCTATGATATGTGGTTTATGGTTAGGGACAGAGGTAAGCTCAGCAATTTACTGTAGCTTCATGGTTACCAAAACGTTGCCAAGGGTCTTAGTTTACATAACCATTGCAATGAAAGAGTCTGGGCCTAATCTACTCAAAACAGAGGACAGACAATGTCATGTTATACTCTGCAGTTTAAAAGTATATTAAAATGCACCCTAGGCTGAGCCATGCACAGGCTGTGTCCTCTCCACCAGCCTGCTGTATGCCAATGGAGTCCTTGATAGAAATAATCTTGTTACGGCGAATGTAAAAGATGAATAGCCAATTTTACCACATGATTTATCCAGATTTGTGTGTGTGATATAGAAAGGGAGCTCCATCCATAAAACTAGTCTCGGTGCGGTGGCTGACTGGTGGATCATACCGGCATAGCTCATATTTGATGTCTCAATGCGATATCTATCGAGGCACTTATCAGATACATTTCAGAGTTCATTCAAAAGAGTTCCTAGTCGCCACAGTGCAACCCGCAAAATTCACTATGCATAACAAGGCCAGGTAGACATTTACATAAATGTATTATTGGCATCATTTGATCACATTTGATGACAGTCGCAGTAGCCTAAACGGACAGGGGAAAGTTGCAATCGCCATTAAAATCTCCCTAATAACGTACTATTATATTAAATGTCCTGCTAAGCTGAAATCCCATTTATATTCATGGGCTTTTCATTTTACGGGGCTGCTGGCAGCTGTTTGGCTGTCGGCTCACCTTCAAATCAGAGTGCATTATGGTTTTTTTCGGTTCTCTGTTTGAGGATTAAGTGATTGAGAGAAATGTGTCACCGTGTTTCTATCTTATACCATACCTCCTAACAGCTCAGATTCAAATGCTGCATCCCAAATGGCAACCCATTCCCTACATAGTGCCCTACTTTTGACCCATAGGACTCTGGGCAAAATTAATGCACTACGTTTGGGACAGGCCCAGTGTCACAGACTGCCTAGAGTATTTCTGTTCCCTCCCGGTGGGCTGAGCCATTGATAGAGAAGTCTGATCAGGACTGATTGCTGTCACGCCCTGATCTGTTTCACCTGTCCTTGTGCTTGTCTCCACGCCCCCTCCAGGTGGCGCCCATATTCTCCACTTATCCCCTGGGTATTTTTACCTGTGTTTTCTGTCTGTCTGTGCCAGTTCGTCTTGTTTGTTCAAGCCTACCAGTGTTTTGTGTCTCAGCGCCTGCTTTTTCCAGTCTCGCTTTTCTTTTCTTGCCCTCCTGGTTTTGACCCCTGCCTGTCCTGACTCCGAGCCCGCCTGCCTGCCGTCCTGTACCTTTGCCCTTTCTCTGGATTACCAACCTCTGCCTGACCTGACCCTGGGCCTGCCTGCCGTCCTGTACCTTTGCCCTTTTTTTGGATTACCAACCTCTGCCTGACCTGACCCTGGGCCTGCCTGCCGTCCTGTACCTTGGCCCCACTACTCTGGATTACCAACCTCTGCCTGATCTGACCCTGGGCCTGCCTGCCGTCCTGTACCTTTGGCCCACTACTCTGGATTACCAACCTCTGCCTGATCTGACCCTGGGCCTGCCTGCCGTCCTGTACCTTTGGCCCACTACTCTGGATTACCAACCTCTACCTGACCTGACCCTGAGCCTGCCTGCCGTCCTGTACCTTTGGCCCACTACTCTGGATTACCGGCCTCTGCCTGACCTGACCCTGAGCCTGCCTGCCGTCCTGTACCTTTGCCCCACTACTCTGGATTATCGACCCCTGCCTGCCTTGACCTGTCGTTTGCCTGCCCCTGTTACAATAAACATTGTTACTTCCACACAGTCTGCACTTGGGACTTACCTGAAAACCTAATAGATTGCTCAGAAATGACCAATCCTGATATGAATAGCTCTACGGAATAGAAATTACAGTGCCTTCAGAAAACTATACACACCCCTTGACTTTTCCCACATTTTGTTGTGTTACAAGTTAGAATAATATGGATTTAAATGTTTTTGTCCAATCTACACAAAATACTCTGTCAATGTGTACAAAAACATTCTAACATTTGTAAAATAATATATATAAAAATGCTTAAAAGCATTCAACTCCTTTCTGGGTAAGTCTAAGAGCTTTGCACACCTGGATTGTACAATATTTGCACATTCACAAGTCAACAGTGTGAATAATTTCTGAAGGCACTGTAAATTCAGAGGAAAAGTGTTTAGTGATTAAGGCCAGGTATATGCAGTTCACCCTCCTACCTACCCATCAAGGACTCCTGAGTCATAATTGCAGTTCAGTTAGTTCCCTTTGTTCTGCAAACAACTTTGAAGACCACCTCTCTGTTCATATTACACTGTGTCCTTCAGAATGGCCATTACCCAAGTTTTAATGTCACATGCACAAGTAGTTAAATGCCTTTCTTGCAAAGTCACAGCCCAACAATGCAATAATCAATAACAATGCATTAGTAAAAGAAAGAAAAAAAAACACACCAAAAAATAATAAGAAATACACACAGTAATTAAGCATACTATTTAAAGGAAATATTTAAAAATATTTAAAGTTCCAATACTATATTTACATGTGCAGGGATACTGAAGTGATGGAGGTACAGTACCAGTCAAAAGTTTGGACAGACTTACCTCATTCAAGGGTTTTTCAGATTTTCTACATTGTAGAATAATAGTGAAGACATTAAAACTATGAAATAACACACATGGAATCATGTAGTAACCAAAAAAAGTGTTAAACCATTCAATATATATTTAAGATTTTAGATTCTTCAAAGTAGCCACCCTTTGCCTTGACAGCGTTACACCCTCTTGGCATTCTCTCAACCAGCTTCACCTGGAATGCTTTTCCAACAGTCTTGAAGGAGTTCCCACATATGCTGAGCACTTGTTGCCTACCCTTCCTTCACTCTGAGGTCCAACTCATCCCAAACCATCTCAATTGGGTTGAGGTTGGATGATTGTGGAGGCCAGGTCATCTGATGCAGCCACCTATCACTCTCCTTCTTGGTCAAATAGCCCTTACACAGCCTGGAGGTGTGTTTGGGGTCATTGTCCTGTTGAAAAACAAATGATAGTCCCACTAAGCTCAAACCAGATGTGATGGCGTATCGCTACAGAATGCTGTGATAGCCATGCTAGTTAAGTGTGCCTTGAATTCTAAATAAAAAATTGGCAGTGTCAACACCAAAGCACCCCCACACTTCTTCCGCCATGCTGTGGAAGTCATCCGTTCACCTACTCTGAGTCTCACAAAGACGCGGTGGTTGGAACCAAAAATCGCGAATTTGGACTCATCAGACCAAAGGACATATTTCCAGCGGTCTAATGTCCATTGCTCGTGTTTCTTGGCCCAAGCAAGTCTCTTCTTATTATTGGTATCCTTTAGTAGTGGTTTCTTTGCAGCAATTCGATCATGAAGGACTGATTCACGCAATCTCCTCTGAACAATTGATGTTGAGACGTGTCTGTTACTTGAACTCTGTGAAGCATTTATATGGGCTGCAATTTGAGGCTGGTAACTCTAATGAACTTATCCTCTGCAGCAGAGGTATCTCTCGGTCTTCCTTAACTGTGGCGGGCAATTTTGTCATAGTGCTGGTTGGTTTTTGCGACTGCACTTGAAGAAACGTTCAAAGTTCTTGACATTTTCCGCATTGACTAACCTTCATGTCTTAAAGTAATGATGGACTGTCGTTTCTTATTGCTTATTGGAGCTCTTCTTGCCATAATATGGACTTGGTCTTTTACCAAATAGGGCTATCTTCTGTATACCACCCCTACCTTGTCACAACACAGCTGATTGACTCAAACGCATTAAGAAGGAAAGAAATTCCTCAATTTAACTTGACAAAGCACACCTGTTAATTGAAATGCATTCCAGGTGACTACCTCATGAAGCTGGTTGAGAAAATGCCAAGAGTGTGCAAAGTTGTCATCAAGGCAAAGGGTGGCTAGTTGAAGAATCTCAAATATAAAATATATTTAGACTTGTTTAACACTTTTTTGTTTACTACATGATTACATATGTTTTATTTCATAATTTATGTCTTTACTATTATTCTACAATGTGAAAAATAAAGAAAAACCCTTGAATAGGTAGGTGTTTCCAAACTTTTGACTGGTACTGTTTAGAGTTAAGGTGACTAGGCTACAGGATATAAGATAAACAGAGTAGCAGCAGCTTGTATGTGAGTGTGTGTGCAAGTGTGTAGAGTCAGTATAAATGTATGTGCATATTATGTGTGAGTGAGCAAATGATGAAGTGAGTGTTTGTGTGTGTGTTGGAGTGACAGTGGGTGTGAGTGTGTAGGGACCTGTGATTGTGCATAGAGACTAACATAAAAGGTCAATAAAGATACAAGGTAAACTCGGTCTGTGTAGCTATTTTGTCAGCTATTTATCAGTCGTATTGCTGGGGGATAGAAGCTGTTCAACAGCCTGTTGGTGTCAGACTTGATGCGCTGGTACCTCTTGCCATGCGGTAGCAAAGAAAATAGTCTATGGCTTGGGTGGTTGGGGGGTCTTTGACGATTTTAGCCAATATCCACAGCACACGGAGCAGTGTGTGTGTGTGTGTGTGTGTGTGTGTGTGTGTGTGTGTCCTCTCAACTTGGCCTGTACAGGCTAGAGCTGCCTTTGCTCCTCATACTTCCTACGAAAACAGTGACAAAGAGGTCAGAGTGTTGCTCGGTCGCATACACAGACACACACACACTACATCTACATTAATACATGGCCCGCCATGACTCCCATTTTCTCCCACTCTGATCTGATACTACTGTTAACTTAGAACTCATGTCCATGATCACGTGTGCCATTTGTCCCCACACCTCCATCACGACAGTGACCTTTCAGAAAGGTCATGTTCCGTCTACATGAAAGATGGCGATATGTAAAGTAATCAGCACATCTCCCGAAGATCCTACATGTCAAGCTGCCACTCCACAAGTCACAGTCCAATCAAACAGTCAGCGGGTTGGGGTCAAATTCCAGGTCCAATTGTGCACAGTACGCTGTCTCGCAGTAATGCTCATGGCTTAGACACATTTACACTCGTCTCCTCAACAAAGGCCGGGGTTCAATCCCAATTCCAACTCTTTAATATGTTACTGTCACCTGCCTGTCTCTCCCCCCTCGGTCATTTCATAAATGGTTCAGTAAAGTGGAGAAAAAAATCCCAGGTCCAGCACTATGACAAATATTACCCCAGCAGTCTGCACTATCCTATGGAATAGCGTGGTGGGCTAAAAAACCAAGCAATGCAGCTCAGTTAAATGAGTGGGGTTAGTACAATGAAATAATGTACACAGCACATTACCACATTATATGGTACTGCAATTCACAGACCCATATGTGATTCCCAATCTGTGATGTGAATAATGTTGACCGTCCCTTCTGTCAATGCATGTGTACAGTCCCCTGTCCCCATATGTTTTTGTTGTTAAGTGTCTGTTGCTGTTTTTTATATCCTGTAATGGCTTTTTTGTGATGCAAGGCACATTTCTGTGAAAACAAATGATTCAATTCTGTTATTTTAACTTATTACAGTCATCTAGTGTAATCACAGAGATGACACCATTGACAAAAATTGATGCTGTGGGAGTTTAAATCATTTCTAAACATCCATCCCCTTAGCAACCAACCTCTGACAAGGCACGGTTAGCTTCAGGCTCTGGTGCACTGGACTCCTTAGGTGCATCTCAAATGCACCCAATTCCCTGTATAGTGCACTACTTTTAACCAGGCACTATATACATGTAGGAAATAGGGTGCCATTATGCTCTCATCGCCTGTAGCTCTCTCTCTCTCTTACACACTCACCATGCACCATGAGCTCTGTTACGCTAGCTAGTGTTACCGCAGGCAGTCCAGTTTCTTGCATAAGGCATTATCTGGGTTATTAGCATAACAGTCGCCTCCTTTATCAGGGGAAGCTTAATGAAATGCTAATTCCTGTAGGTGGGATACCACCCCTTGCTGCTAGAAGAGGGATAAGAGGCTTTGCTGCAATTTACATGATGACTTCCTGACCTGCTTTGCAAATTGCACAGAATGGTTCTTGCTGTGTGTGCAAGCTCACACACACAGGGAACCATTCGTGCACGCTCACACACACGGTGTCAAGCACACATACACCCAGTACCACATGTGTACGCTAACGCACAGAACAGTGTGTGTGTGTTTGCGTGCGTGTGTATGCTCAACATGCATGGCCTGTACCCCGCCGTAGCTAAACAACAGAGAATCACACACACAGACACTCACAAACCTGCTGATCTAAAGCATTGTTTGCACCTTAACCTTGAGTACTACCTTGCCAAGTTTAATCATGTTGAGAGTAAACAAACAATGCACAGTACGAAACAAGAGAACCCTACAATGGCAAAAAGATTTAAAAAAACACACAGCAACAACTTGCAAGTCAAACACACAGTCAAGAAAAAGAAAAATGGTGGTGGGTCAGCTTAAACAAGCGGAGCTGGCAGGGGTGCTGGTGTACCCTCGGCCCAGATGGTGGGGTGGGTTTCAATGTAAATCAATGTAAATGCACATACAGTTGAAGTCGGAAGTTTACATAAACTTAGGTTGGACTCATTAAAACTCGTTTTTAAACCACTCCACACATTTCTTGTTAAACAAACTATAGTTTTGGCAAGTCGGTTAGGACATCTACTTTGTGCATGACACAAGTCATTTTTCCAACAATTGTTAACAGACAGATTATTTCACTTATAATTCACTGTATCACAATTCCAGTGGGTCAGAAGTTTACATACACTAAGTTGACTGTGCCTTTAAACAGCTTGGAAAATTCCAGAAAAGGGTGTCATGGCTTTAGAAGCTTCTGATAGGCTAATTGAAATAATTTGAGTCAATTGGAGGTGTATTTGGGGATGTATTTCAAGGCCTACCTTCAAACTCAGTGCCTCTTTGCTTGACATCATGGGAAAATCAAAAGAAATCAGCCAAGACCTCAGAAAAACAATTGCAGACCTCCACAAGTCTGGTTCATCCTTGGGAGCTATTTCCAAACGCCTGAAGGTACCACGTTCATCTGTACAAACAATAGTACACAAGTATAAACACCATGGGACCACGCAGCAGTCATACCACTCAGGAAGGAGATGCGTTCTGTCTCCTAGAGATGAACGTGGTTGGGTGTGAAAAGTGCAAATCAATCCCAGAATAACAGCAAAGGACCTTGTGAAGATGCTGGAGGAAACAGGTACAAAAGTATCGATATCCACAGTAAAACGAGTCCTATATCTACATAACCTGAAAGGCCGCTCAGCAAGGAAGAAACCACTGCTCCAAAACCGCCATAAAAAAGCCAGACTACAGTTTGCAACTGCACATTTGTTTTTATTTCACCTTTATTTAAATAGGCCATCGTGGCGAAGTAATTACAATATAGCAATTAAACACTGGAATGGTAGATGTGCAGACGATCAATGTGCAAGTAGAGATACTGGGGTGCAAAGGAGCAAAATAAATAAATAAATACAGTATGGGGTTGAGGTAGTTGGAAGGGCTATTTACAGATGGGCTATGTACAGGTGCAGTGATCTGTGAACTGCTCTGACAGCTGGTGCTTAAAGCTAGTGAGGGAGATATGAGTCTCCAGCTTCAGTGATTTTTGCAGTTCGTTCCTGTCATTGGCAGCAGAGAACTGGAAGGAAAGGCGGCCAAAGGAAGAATTGGCTTTGGGGGTGACAAGTGAGATATACCTGCTGGAGCGCGTGCTACGGGTGGGTGCTGCTATGGTAACCATTGAGCTGAGATAAGGCGGGGCTTTACCTAGCAGAGACTTGTAGATGACCTGGAGCCAGTGGGTTTGGCGGTGAGTATGAAGCAAGGGCCAGCCAACGAGAGCGTACAGGTTGCAGTGGTGGGTAGTATATGGGGCTTTGGTGACAAAACGGATGGCACTGTGATAGACTGCATCCAATTTGTTGAGTAGAGTGTTGGAGGCTATTTTGTAAATGACATCGTCAAAGTCGAGGATCGGTAGGTTGGTCAGTTTTACGAGGGTATGTTTGGCAGCGTGAGTGAAGGAGGCTTTGTTGCAAAATAGGAAGCTGATTCTATATTTAATTTTGGATTGGAGATGCTTAATGCGTGTAAGGGAGTGCGTAACTGGTGGCAGGGAAGTCAGGTGCAGGAGAGCAAAACTTGGTAATCAATGGAGCAGTTTTATTCATAAAACCACCGGTAACCAGAACCACAGACAAATGGGTACAACACCCGTCGCGCACCAGAGAAAACGTGCACATGCACTTACAATAAACAATTCCGCACAAAGACATGGGGGGAACAGAGGGTTAAATACACAACATGTAATGAGGGAAGTTGAGACCAGGTGTGTGAGAAGACAAGACAAAACAAATGGAAAATGAAAAGTGGATTGATGATGGCTAGAAGACCTGCGACGCCGAGAGCCACCCGAACAATGAGAGGAACTGACTTCGTCAGAAGTCGTGACAATGTGAGTCTGGAAGGAGAGTTTACAGTCTAACCAGACACCTAGATATTTGTAGTTGTCCACATATTCTTAGTCAGAACCGTCCAGAGTAGTGATGCTTGACGGACTGGCAGCGATCGATTGAATAGCATGCATTTAGTTTAACTTGCATCTAAGAGCAGTTGGAGGCCACGGAAGGAGAGTTGTGTGGCATTGAAGCTCGTCTGGAGGTTAGTTAACACAGTGTACAAAGAAGGGCCAGAGGTATACAGAATGGTGTCGTCTGATATAGGTCTATAGCAGTTTGGGTCTAGAGTGTCTCCCCCTTTGAAGAGGGGGATGACCGCAGCAGCTTTCCAATCTTTGCGAATCTCAGAAGATACAAAAGAAAGGTTGAATAGGCTAGTAATAGGGGTTGCAACAATTTCGGCAGATCATTTTAGAAAGAGAGAGTCCAGATTGTCTAGCCCGGCTGATTTGTAGGGGTCCAGATTTAGCAGAACATCACCTATCTGGATTTGGGTGAAGGAGAAATGGGGGAGGCTTGGGCAAGTTGCTGTGGGGGTGCAGGGCTGTTGATCAAGGTAGCCGTAGAGAAATGCTTATTGAAATTCTCAATTATAGTGAATTTATCGATGGTGACAGTGTTTCCTAGCTTCAGTGCAGTGGACAGCTGGGAGGAGGTACTTTTATTCTCCATGGACTTTACAGTGTCCCAGAACCTTTTTGAGTTTGTACTACAGGAGGAAAATTTCTGCTTGAAAAAGCTAGCCTTAGCTTTCCTAACTGCCTGTGTATATTGGTTCCTAACTTCCCAGAAATGTTGCATATCACGGGGGCTATTCGATGCTAATGCAGAACGCCACAGGATGTTTTTGTGCTGGTCAATGGCAGTCAGATCTGGAGAGAACCAAGGGCTATATCTGTTCCTGGTTCAACATTTTTTGAACGGGGCATGCTTATTTAAGATGGTGAGGAAGGCACTTTTAAAGAATAACCAGGCATCCTCTACTGACGGGATGAGGTCAATACCCTTCCAGGATACCCGGGCCAGGTCGATTAGAAAGGCCTGCTCGCTGAAGTGTTTTATGGAGCGTTTGACAGTGATGAAGGGTGGTCGTTTGGTCGCAGACCCATTACAGATGCAGGCAATGAGGCAGTGATCGCTGAGATCTTGGTTGAAAACAGCAGAGGTGTATTTGGAGGGCAAGTTGGTTAGGATGAGGGTGCCCGTGTTTACGGATTTGGCATTGTACCTGGTGAGTTCATTGACCATTTGTGTGAGATTGAGTGCATCAAGCTTAGATTGTAGGATGGCCGGGGTGTTAAGTATGTTCCAGTTTAGGTTACCTAGCAGCACGAGCTCTGAAGATAGATGGGGGGCAATCAATTAACATATGGTGTCCAGGGCACAGCTGAGGGCAGAGGGTGGTCTATAGCAAGCGGCAACGGTGAGAAACTTGTTTCTGGAAAGTTAAAAATGGCAAAATGGCTTAAAGATAACAAAATCAAGGTATTGTAGTGGCCATCACAAAGCCCTGACCTCAATCCTATAGAAAATGCGTGGGCAGAACTGAAAAAGTGTGTGCGATCAAGGAGGCCTACACACCTGACTCAGTTACACCAGCTCTGTCGGGAGGAATGGGCCAAAATTCACCCAACTTATTGTGGGAAGCTTGTGGAAGGCTACCCGAAACGTTTGACCCAAGTTAAACAATTTAAAGGCAATGCTACCAAATACTAATTGAGTGTATGTAAACTTCTGACCCACTGGGAATGTGATGAAATAAATCAAAGCTGAAATAAATCATTCTCTCTACTATTATTCTGACGTTTCACATTCTTAAAATAAAATTTCTTGAAAGGTGGATTTTTAAAAGTAGAAGCTTAAATTGTTTGGGTACAGACCTGGATAGTAAGACAGAACTCTGCAGGCAAACTCTGCAGTATATTGCAGCACCGCCCCCTTTGGCAGTTCTATCTTGTCGTAAGATGTTATAGTTAGGGATGGAAATTTCAGGGTTTTTGGTGGTCTTCCTAAGCCAGGATTCAGACACGGCTAGGACATCCGGGTTGGCAGAGTGTGCTAAAGCAGTGAATAAAGAGTGTGCTAGAGTGTGCTAAAGCAGAGTGTGCTAAAGCAGCTATTCCAGTTTCAACTGTTTCTGCCTGCGGTTACGAAACCCCTACCTGTCCCAGACCTGCTGTTTTCAACTCTTAATGATCGGCTATGAAAAGCCAACTGAGATTTATTCCTGATTATTATTTGACCATGTTTGTCATTTATGAACATTTTGAAAATCTTGGCTCTCTCTAATTTTCTCCTTCTCTCTTTCTCTCGGAGGACCTGAGCCCTAGGACCATACGTCGGGACTACCGGCCGTGGTGACTCCTTGCTGCCCCCAGTCCGCCTGGCCTTGCTGCTATTCCAGTTTCAACTCTTCTGCCTGCGGTTATGGAACCGCCACCTGTCCCAGACCTGTTGTTTTTCAACTCTTAATGATCAGCTATGAAAAGCCAACTGAAAATTATTCATGATTATTATTTGACCATGCTTGTCACTTATGAACATTTTTGAACATCTTGGCATAGTTCTGTTATAATCTCCACCCGGCACAGCCAGAAGAGGACTGGCCACCCCTCATAGCCTGGTTCCTCTCTAGGTTTCTTCCTAGGTTTTGGCCTTTCTAGGGAGTTTTTCCTAGCCACCGTGCTTCTACACCTGCATTCTAGCTGTTTGGGGTTTTAGGCTGGGTTTCTGTACAGCACTTCGAGATATTATCTGATGTACGAAGGGCTATATAAAATAAAATTGATTGAATAAAACAAACTTAGGGAGGAGGCTTCTAATGTTAACATGCGTGAAGCCAAGGCTTTTACGGTTACAGAAGTCAACAAATGAGAGCACCTGGGGAGTAGGAGTGGAGCTAGGCACTGCAGGGCCTGGATTAACCTCTACATCACCAGAGGAACAGAGGAGGAGTAGGATAAGGGTATGGCTAAAGGCTATCAGAACTGGTCATCTAGTACGTTCGGAACAGAGAGTAAAAGGAGCAGGTTTCTGGGTGCGATTGAATAGATTCAAGGCATAATGTACAGACAAAGGTACGGTAGGATGTGAGTACATTGGAGATAAACCTTGGCATTGAGTAATGATGAGAGAGATATTGTCTCTAGAGACGTTTAAACCAGGTGATGTCACCGCATATGTGGGAGGAGGAACTAAATGGTTGGTTAAGGCATATTGAGCAGGGCTAGAGGCTCTACAGTGAAATAAGACAATCACTAACCAGGACAGTAATGGACAAGGCATATTGATATTAGGGAGAGGCATGCGTAGCCGAGTGATCATAGGGGTCCAGCGAGTGGTTGGGCTGGCTGGAGACACAGCGATTCAGACAGCTAGCAGGCCGGGGTTAGCAAGCTAGCAGAAGGTCCTTAGAAGGACGTCGCTACGGAGAAAAGTCTGTTTTAGCCCCTGCGTGCGGTGACGTCGATAGACCAGTCGTGATGGATTAGTAGGGTTCCGAGTACCAGAGGGGTCCAAGTCCAATTGGCAAAATAGGTATAGTGGCCCAAGAAATTGGCCGATGGATCTATTCAGCTAACAGTCCAATATGCGCTAGACAGCTAGTGGGCCGCTGCTAGCAGCTAGCGAGCCGCGGCTGGCATTCAGGGGACGTCGCGGCATAGGTGCCAGTTGAGTACCCCTTCGAGCAGGTTACATCGGTAGTCCAGTCATGAAGGATCGGCGGGGTTCCGTGTCCCGTACCGGCAGTAGAAGGTGTCTGGGTGGTGTAGCCCAGGAGTGGCTGATGGGCCTCTTTAGCTAGCCGGAAGAATGGGCCTAGCATGGGCTAGCTCCAGGCTAATTGGTGCTTGCTTCAGGACAGACATTAGCCAGGAGTAGTCACTCAGATTGCAGCTAGCTAGCTGCGATGATCCGGTGAAAAGGTTCAGAGCTTGCAGTAGGAATCCGGGGATATGTAGAGAAAATAGGTCCGGTATGCTCTGGTTTGAGTCGCGTTGTACAATCTGGCGAGAGCTTTCCGAGCTAAAGGTTAGCTGATGACCGCTAGCAGTGGTTAGCTGACTACTAGCTAGTAGCTAGTGAGCTGGCTAGCTTCTTTTGGGGGATTCCGGTTCCGAGGTATATAAAAATACTTTAGAAAAACAGATCCATACCACATTGGGTGAGGCGGGTTGCAGGAGACTATTTTGAAGTTGAGGTTTAGAAAAATATAATGCTGTGGGGGTGCTTTGCTGCAGGAGGGACTGATGCACTTCACAAAATAGATGGCATCATGAGGCTTGAAAATTACGTGGATATATTGAAGCAATATCTCAAGACATCAGTCAGGAAGTTAAAGCTTGGTCGCAAATGGGTCTTCCAAATGGACAAGGACCCCAAGTATACTTACAAAGGTGTAGCAAAATGGCTTAAGGATAACAAAGTCAAGGTATTGGAGTGGCCATTACAAAGCCCTGACCTCAATCCTATAGAAAATGTGTGGGCAGAACTGAAAAAGTGTGTGCGAGCAATGAGACCTACAAACCTGACTCAGTTACACCAGCTCTGTCAGGAGGAATGGGCCAAAATTCACCCAACTTATTGTGGGAAGCTTGTGGAAGGCTACCCGAAACGTTTGACCCAAGTTAAACAATTTAAAGGCAATGCTACCAATGCTAGTCCCGTGTGGCTCAGTTGGTAGAGCATGGCGCTTGCTACGCCAGGGTTGTGGGTTCAATTCCCACGGGGGGACCAGGGTTCAATTCCCACGGGGGGACCAGGATGAATATGTATGAACTTTCCAATTTGTAAGTCGCTCTGGATAAGAGCGTCTGCTAAATGACTTAAATGTTAAATGTAAATGTAAATACTAATTGAGTGTATGTAAACTTCTGACCCACTGGGAATGTGATGAAAGAAATTAAAGCTGAAATAAATAATTCTCTCTACTATTATTCTGACATTTAACATTCTTAAAATAAAGTGGTGATCCTAACTGATCTAAAACAGGGACATTTTTACTAGGATTAAATATCAGGAATTGTGAGAAACTGAGTTTAAATGTATTTGGCGTATGTAAACTTCCGACTTCAACTGTATACTATTCCATATTATGTCCACACCTCTACAAAAAGTAAAATAATATTTGTACCTTGACCAGTAAGCGGATGGTGCCTGATGCTTTGTGGGAAATGTAGTACCAGAAGGTGAGCTTGCAGGTGGCACTGGACTCCTTCCACACAGAGCTCTTCATGTGAGCCTTATCACCTTTAAATCCCACTGGAGTAGCTTCCAGATAGACAAAATGACCTGGGTGAGAGAGAGAGAGAGGTGTGAAGCAGATTGATAGCCACCTCAGACTGTTCTTGCTTCTGATGACAAATTACAGTGAGGTCATAGGGGTGCGAGGGAGAGTCATGGGGTGGCGATCACTGCAATTGCCCCGTGGTGCCTTCGGTGGTTGCCATTACAGAGGGCACAGAAAAGTTTACCAAGTCAATGATCAAACCTCCAATGTTAAAAAGAACATGCTGGATTCAACGTGAGTCAGTGATCTAGAACATTCAACAGACTGGAAGATACTAATCATTCATATATGTGGCTCTAAGTCAATTCAAAAGCTTCTCAAGATACTGCAGATGAATAGCCATTCAATACCTTGTCTGTGATACATCGAAGGAGATGCATCCCTAATGGCATCCTATCCTATTCTCTATATAGTGCAATAAACTACGGTATTGAATGACCAGAGCCCTATGTATGGAATGCACTTTATAAAGAATAGGGTGCCATTTGGGACATGTCCATAGCGTTCATTCTGCTCAAATGTATTTCTCTATCAAAGCTGCTATGACGAAATTATGAATTTCCATTCCAGACACAAATGTTAAAACGCATAAATATTACGAATGTTCTTTTGCTTATCTATACTGTCCATCTTGAGCCAAGAAATGGGATCGAACTATCTCATAAAATTCTGGGATATGGGTTTTAATTTATTCGCAAAGCAGTTAGGGAATGTAAAAAAGCTAACTTTTATACACTTCCTCAAATCAATTCAAGTATGTTATTGGACTCTATTCTATGTTTTCATGTTTGGTTCAGCAGATACAGTATGAAGAAAAAAATACATTGTTCGGTTATGGTGGGAGAGAGAAACAGCCACCATGGCAAGAGGATGTTTTATTGTGCTCAGAGCTCCAAACTGTTCAGAGCCCCAAACTGTGCAACTGTACCAAGTTTTTATAAAAAGTGGTGGAAAAATTCACATATCGGGGAATTGACATAGAAATTGCAGAGAGAAATACACTAATACACTACCATGCTCATTCTTCAGAGTGTGGTCAAATGGAGGTCTTATGCCCTGGACCGAGCCCACACCCAATGCCCAATCAAAGTTGTCAGCCAGGGAGCTCTTCCAACCACAGCGACCATTCTCGAAAGAGCAGGAAGTCCCACAATCCTTTTCATCGGTGCCGTCGCCACAAACGTCTATGAAGTCACAGCTCTTGTCTGGATGGAAACACTGGCCGTTCTCACACTGCAGGTGGCCAAGAGGACAGGAGCCTAGGGAACACACACTGATTATAATGCATAATATTTGCAACAGACAGACGGACGGACGGACGGACGGACGGACGGACCGACCGACCGACCGACCATGTATTGAGAATTACACAAAGTCAATCTATTGTATAGCATTCGGTGGCTTGCACATGAAGGCAAAGGGAAACTGCAGCAGTGTCAGGATCTGTGTGTGTGTAGCTAGCATGATGTTGGCATGCATTAGCTTACATCATGTAGAGCAGAGGTCAGGGGTCAGCCATTAGTGAAGTGAAGCACCACTCAAAGGAAAGAGGGTACGGTCAGGCTGCCCAGCACTAGGGCTGTGTCCAAAATGGCACTCTATTCCCTATAAAGTGCAGTACTTTTGGGCCTTGGTCAAAAGTAGTGCACTATACTGTATAGGATATAGGGTGCCATTTGGGACACAGAGTGCTGTAGAAATGTTATGGATCATGCTGCAACATGCAGCCAAGAGACTAGGGTAATAAGCAGGACCAGACTAGACAAAAGGACAGTGAGATAGGAAATCAATGATGTATTGAAATCAAAAGAAATAGTGCACAACTAAAAGTCGTATCCATTCAGTGCACAAACAGCTGTGTGAATTCCCTGTGGATTTGGGTTGGCTCTGGTCTTAAGACCTAACAATCATCAGAAATACACTATATACTGTATATATATACAAGAGTATGTGGACACCCCTTCAAATTAGTGGATTTTGCTATTTCAGCAACACTCGTTGCTGACAACTGTAAAACATCGATCACACCCATCCAATTTCCATAGACAAACATTGGCAGTAGAATGGACTTTTAACGTGGCACCGTCCTCGGTTGCAACACTCACTACCGAGTTCCAAACTGCCTCTAGCAGCAACGTCAGCACAAAAACTGTTCATCAGGAGTTCATAAAATGGGTTTCCATGGCCGAGTAGCCGCACACAAACCTAAATTCACCATGCGCAATGCCAAGCGTCTGCTGGAGTGGTGTAAAACTCACCGCCATTAGACTCTCGAGCAGTGGAAACATGTTCTCTGGAGTGACAAATCATGCTTCACCATCAGGCAATGTGACAGACAAATGTGGGTTTGGTGGAACCCAGGAGAACGCTACCTGCCTACATCTATGGTGCCAACTGTAAAGTTTGGTGGAGGAGGATTTATGGTCTGGGGCTGTTTTTCATGGTTCGGGCTAGGCCCCTTAGTTCCAGTGAAGGGCAATCTTAACGCTACAGCATACAATGACATTCTAGATTATTCTGTGCTTGCAACTTTGTGGCAACAGTTTGGGGAAGGCCCTGTTTCAGCATGACAATGCCCCCGCGCACAAAGCGAGTTCCATACAGAAATGGTTTGTCAAGATCGGTGTGGAAGAAATTGACTGGCCTGCCTAGAGCCCTGACCTCAACCCTATCGAACCCCTTTGGGATGAATTGGAATGCCGACTGCCAGGCCTTATCGCCCAACATCAGTGACCGACCTCACTAATGCTCCCCGCAGTCCCCGCAGCAAATGTTCCAACATCTAGTGGAAAGCCTGGAGGCTGTTATAGCAACAAAGGGGGGGGGGGGGGGACTCCATATTAATGCCCATGATTTTGGAATGAGATGTTCGACGAGTAGGTGTCCACATACTTTTGGTAATGTAGTGTACATGCGCACACACACACAGACTGGATAAAAAGGCCCAAGGTGACAATAAAGAGGCAGTTGCTTCTAAATAATGCAGGTATTGAGATGGTGAGCTCACCTCTGCACGATCAGAACTTCACCTTCATAATGTCGGGCTAATGACGTCTAGTGGAGTTCACAAAACTGTCAAATCCATACAGTTGAGTCAAGCCAGACTAGGAGTGGTGATCTAGTATCAGTTCCCCCGTTTGTGCATGTAACGTTATTAATTGTGATCTAAAAAGGCAAAGCTGATCCTGAATCGCAAAACAAGCAAAGAGACCTGAAAGGCCAAGAATTCAAATTGAATATAAAAAGTAAGCCAAGCAAGCAGACGATCTGAATGATACATTAGCCTCTCTTTCAGTCAGTGGCTTAGGAGGACAAAGGAGGGGAGCAGTAAGGCTTTGTATCAGAAGGAGGGGGAGTAGACGGCTGAGAAGAGGGGATGTGGGACTGCAATTGTGGATGTATAGGAGCCAGGCATTCCAGTGCGGTCAGACTTGGTGTTTGGGAGTATTAGAGAGGCGTGATGATGCGTGATGAAGAGGGGTGGTCCCAGTAATTCAAGCAAAGAAAGGGGGATAAATCCCCTCTAATATTTTCTTCCACTTCTTCAGGTGCACAGGACCAGAAGGAATATGGTCCCACCACAGTGGCATGATGTGCACCCTATTCCCTACATAGTGCACTACTTTTGACCAGTGTCCTACCGTCAAAATTAGGGCATCACAAAGGGAATCGGGTGCAATTTGGGGCCATCCATGGATATGGAAAAACAGGAAACCATTTTGCCTCTCAAAAGTAACGAAGAAAGAGTTTGGTCTACCATGACAATCATTTCCATACATTCAAGTCATTTCAAATGTTGAAAGTTGTTTCTGCCTTTGTAAATAGCTGATTTTGTACTTGTATGATCCAGACCAGGGTTCAAACGGTAATAAATCATTTAAAATAATGTATATATGCTTGATTGAGCTAGCCGGGCTTAATGGA
Organism: Salvelinus fontinalis; assembly: GCF_029448725.1. Taxonomy (NCBI): domain Eukaryota; kingdom Metazoa; phylum Chordata; class Actinopteri; order Salmoniformes; family Salmonidae; genus Salvelinus; species Salvelinus fontinalis. The sequence goes on along the minus strand of NC_074671.1, from coordinate 31,415,632 downwards.
CCAAACAGAAAGGTCCCAAAACTGCAAACCCTGCCCACTTAGCACTCCAAGCAGGATAGAGCAAACACTCAAAGCATTTGAAAGATTTAAAATTGTTTTTGAACCCAGGTCTGATATGTTCTACCATAACAGCAAGCCAAACTCTATTTATCTATTCCCCCATTCACCTCTACCGCCATCTCTCCCACCCTCTGCATGAAAGACTGAATGTTAGTTCAGATTATACCGAGGATTAATGGACTTTTATATGATGATCATTATGGGATATGATGGCTCAGAAGCCTGTACATTAAAAGTGGATCTAATTTAGTTGATGCCATTCCATGCACTCCATTCTAGCCATTATTATGAGCTGTCCTCCCCTCAGCAGCCTCCACTGGTACACAGGTACTGTAATGACCCACTGCCCTTCGACCCCATATACTCACCCTGGGTAGGACATTGTCCCCTGGTGGATTGAGGAGTACAAGAATCTGTGGATTCTGTCTTTATTGTCTGGTGGGTTGTGTGTTACTGACAACATGATCCATAACCATCACAGAGCAACCACATCCAGACTCTCAACAATCTTACGGTAATGACCTGTTACAGTCATGAATCTCTTCTTGTATCAGGTGCCGTCACACCGCTGTCTTTTTACACTTGTCCCACATGGCTTTCCATCACTTTGACTCATTCCCTCTCATCTGAATAGACTGTCTTTCATCTCCCTGTCCTCCTCAACAACAGGCCCATTCTCCACCGCTTTTGATGTGATTAGTCCACGGTCGTTACATACCATTATACATCATACGCTACATATTAAATGGCAACATAGGGTCCATAGGGCCCTGGTCAAAAATAGTACAATACATAGGGAATAGAGTACCATTTGGGAGACAGCCATAGAGTAGCATCTCATAAAAGGCATGGATCCTACATTTGAGCTTGAGTTGGTGTGTGGCTCAGTTGGTAGAGCATGGCGCTTGCAACGCCAGGGTTGTGGGTTCGATTCCCACGGGGGGCCAGTACAAAAAAGGTATGAATGTATGTACTTGTAAGTTGCTCTGGATAAGAGCGTCTGCTAAATGTCTTAAATGTAAAATGTATTTATCTGAGACAATTGGTCAAATGTTTTCTGATGCTATCACGTTCTTTCGGAGGAAGAGGAGGAAGAGCGAAAAACAAGTTCAGCCGCATTTCATTCATCATAGAAAATGGATTAAAAACAGGAAGAAAAGAGCAAGGTCGACCTTGCTTGCCTGGTGATCGGATTTCTTTTGTAATTGATCTAGGAGATTGTGGGGCTGCCGTCCTTGGGATTGATTCGTTCCAAATGGAATAATAATGTTGGGGTAATGATAGTAGAAGGACGAGTGGCCTCGTCTTCTAATGCCAGTACACCAACCATCTGCATCTCTCCCTTAGATCTTCCCCTCCCCTCAGTTGCTTGCATCTCATTTTGTTTTATTAGACATTTGACTACATTGTGTTACTCTGACTATTACACCGTATTAACAGCCCGTATTCCCTTTCCAGTGCTATCAATGACCACGGAATATAATACACAAGTGTGTTTAACATAAAAAGTCCAGTGAGAGGACTAAAGTGTACTGCCATTGGTCTGGACAAAATCATATTTCATGTAAGAGAAAAGACAGCCATTTTCTCAACTACATCCGTCAAAGCCATTTTGGCATAGGTCTCTCTCTCCATTGCAGGGGTTTCTTAAATTACGGGTTTGCACATAGTTCCATTTGGGAGACACAAACCATTTTGTTTTCTTGGTGGGGGATGTCATAACGCACAAATGTCTGTGAGCCACAAACTCCGACTGACATAAGGATAATCCCGAAACAAGTGTAACATTTCAGCAAACGCAAATGCACGCACTGCAATTGTCAAAAGAAAGAGCAAGCTGGATATCAACATATCATTACCAACATCCTCATATTCACACTGACTCCCGCCGACTCCCGCTAACTCCCGCTGACTCCCGCTGACTACCATTGAGCTGAGACTCCATTAAAGTCATGTGATGACTCATTAATGCCCCTGCCTGTTGGCAGACTCACAGCAGGCTAGGTTGCATTCTCAAACACATTCTGTGGCTGTGAGTAAGTCAGAGAGAGAGAGAGAGAAAGGAAGAAAGAAAGAGATATAGAAGCACACAACAGGACTATTGTGTATAAGGCCCCTATAGTCCAGCCCAGCAGATCACTAGGGGTCCCTTAAAGAGGCCACACACAAAGCCTTCCCCATCCCCTCAAAACCCCCCTCTTCTCTCCCTCCCCTCTTCTCTCTTCCACTCTGACAACCAATACAACAGTAAAGCTATACATTAGAAAGGGCAATTATAGCTGCTCTGCACCACTGTGACAATGGGGCTAAATCAGTTTACGTTGTTGTCCCTTTCTCTCGTCTCTCAAGGGTTGGCTCGTAAAGAACAGGAAGAATGCAGAGGAAACGTACAATCATCTGAATGGAGACCAAGCCGTTCTTTATTCACTGACTGATACCGCTTGGTTCACTCAGTCATTTATGCCCGCAAAACCATGACTAACCGTCTCAAATTAAACCCTATTCCCTAAATAATGTAGTACTTAGTTCTTTCTTCTCCTTCTATCCTTCATCTGCGCTAATGCGAAAAAACTGAACAGGCCAAAGTCAATTCCCAGTGGGTAGGTTTTCAGACTATTATGAAGGAGAGGAAACAAGGAGACGAGGAGGCCACTTAAGACTATTGAGATGCACCCGGAGTGACATCATGACATCATACCTGATGGGGGTGGAGTCTCCAGTGATTCTGACGTAGACGAGAGCAGGCAGCCTGGTGAGAAGGTGATGTCATCCAGACAGATGTCCCCCTTGGCGTTGTGGCCCACCTTAGGATATAATAAAATAGCATAATTGTTCCACAGGGAACTTTAGTTGTGGCAAGACGGATAAGATAAAGATAGTAAACATATACAGTGCCGTGAAAAAGTGCTTGCCACCTTTCTAATGGGTCCCATTATGCCTGGCGAAAACCAAACACTGCATTCCACAGCAAGAACCTCATACCAATGGTCAAGCAGGTCCCCAGTCTGCTGTCCTAACTTGCTTCAAGATGTCCACCATTGTTCCTGTACCCAAGAAAGCCAAGGTAACTGAACTAAATGACTATCGCCCTGTAGCACTCACTACTGTCATCATGAATTGCTTTGAGAGGCTAGTTAAGGATCATATCACCTCTACATTACCTGACACACTAGACCCACTTCAATTTGTTTACATCCCCAATAGATCCACAGACGATGCAATCGCCATTACACTGCACACTGCCCTATCCCATCTGGACAAGAGGAATACCTATGTAAGAATGCTGTTCATTGACGATTGCTCAGCCTTAGTAGTACCCTCCAAGCGCATCATCAAGCTTGGAGCCCTGGGTCTGAACCCCGCCCTGTGCAACTGGGTCCTGGACTCCCTGACAGGCCGCCACCAGGTGGTGAAGGTAGGAAAAAACACATCTCCACTTCACTGATCCTCAACACAGGGACCCCACAAGGGTGCGTACTCATCTGCTAAATATGTGCACGTGACCAATAACATTTGATTTGATAGTGTGATGGTTTGGGGATGCTTTTTTTGCCTCAGGACCTAGACAACTTGCCTTAATAGAAGGAACCATGAATTCTCTGCTCTGTATCAGAAAATTCGACAGGAGAATGTCAGGCAATCCATCTGTGAGCTGAAGCGCAGCTGAGTCATGCAGCAAGACAATGATCCAAAACACAATCAAGTCTACATGAAAATGGCTAAAAAGCAACACATTTGGAGTTTTGGAATGTCCTAGTCAAAGTCCAGACCTAATTCCAATTGTGATGTTGTGGCAGGACTTGAAACGAGCAGCTCATGCTTGAAAACCCACAAATGTCGCTGAGTTAAAGCATTTCTGCATGCAAGAGCGGGCCAGAATTCCTCCACAGCAATGTGAGAGACTGATCAACAACTACAGGAAGCATTTGGTTGGAGTCATCACAGCTAAAGCTGGCACAACCAGTTATTGAGTGTAAAGGGGCAATTACTTGTTCACATGGGGGAATTGGGTGTTGCTTAACTTTCCTAATAAAATAAAGAATACATCATTTTTAATTCTTTGTAAACTCAGGTTCCCTTTATCGAATATTGGGTTTTGGTTGAAGATCTGATAACATTCAGTATATAAAATATGCAAAAAATAGAGTAAATCAGAAAGCGGGCAAATACCTTTTCATGGCACAGTAACAGCAACATTCACAGATACAAATGCTACATCAGATATGCACAAGATGAACATAAGTCACAAGAATTCAATAAAAAATGTCATCACCTTGCCCTCGAAGGTGACCCGGAAGTCTTCCTGAGAGGTCAGCTGGATGTCCCTCCTCTGCCAGTAGTTTCCCTGGTCTCCAGTCAGGTTGAGGAGGAGCTGGTGACCTGAGGAGCTGGTGACCTGGAACACGTTCAGCGTTCCAAAGCCGTCTCCAGACATGTGCAGGTAGAAGCGGATCTGGAGAAGGGAAGGGACACACACACAGGAAAGTGACAAACATAGTGAAGTCATGCAAGTGTGGCCAAGTTTAATTGGTTAAACTAACTCGTCATCGTATGCAGCGTAGCCTAGTGGTTAGCGCGTTGGACTAGTAACCGAAAGGTTGCGAGATCGAATCTCCGAGCTGACAAGGTACAAATATGTCGTTCTGCCCCTGAACAAGGCAGTTAACCCACTGTTCCTAGGCCGTCATTGAAAATAAGACTTTGTTCTTAACTGACTAAAATCTTAAAATACCTCCATCTGTACCATCACATTTCTAGCTGGATAAGCACAGACAGCCTGAGAAATACCATGCTATTTAAGCAATGACAGACTTTCCTCTACTCATTAAAGTGAAGTTTAAATACCCCTGACTTGTAAAGGACCAAAAGGCTCCTTAACAGCTTCTAACCCCAAGCCATAAGACTGCTGAACAATTAACATTGACCCCCCCCCCCCCCCTCCATTTGTTTTGTACACTGCTGCTTCTCACTGTTTATTATCTATGCATAGTCACGTCACCCCTACCTACATGTACAAATGACCTCAACTAACCTGCACCCCCGCACACTGACTCGGTACCGGTACCCCCTGTATATAGCCTCAATATTGCTATGCTATTGTGTTACTTTGTATAATTGTTTTACTGTAGTTTATTTGGGAAATATTTGAACTTTTCTTGAACTGCACTGTCGGTTAAGGGCTTGTAAGTAAGCATTTCACGGTAAGGTCTACACTTGTTGTATTCGACGCATGTGACAAATACAGTTTGATTTGATTCAGTAAATCTGACCAAAGTAACAAGCACCTGAGACTCATGCTTTCTGCATTACCATTGACCTTTCACTGCAACACTCTTATTATGATTCGTTTCACCTCCCCGTAGACCATGAAAGCAAAGCAAGAGGTCTATCTATATACAAAAGGTCATCTCCGTAGCTCCATTCATTTCCTTCTATTTCCCCTGTTCATTACGGCTAGCCCACAACGTCAGCCACTCAAACGCAGTGCTAAGGAGTTCCACAGGGGTTTCCTACCAAATGCAACTCGATGCAGAGGGAGGGCAGGAGGCAGTGAGAAGACTAAACTACCGCTTCTTCTCTCCTCCCTCTCTTCCCCTCCTCCCCTCGCTCTGTTTAATTGGCGCCTGTCAGCTGCGTGTGTGATTGGTTGGCAGGTCCAGCCCGAGATGAGATAGACACAGTTCCAGACACAGTTCCATACAAACGAGGCACTCAATAAGAAGGCCAGCCTCAGACAGACTGACTGACGTGAGCTCAGTCAGAGAGAGAAGAGAGATGGCCCCTGGACTCACCCACTGCACTGGCTGATCTCGTCACACACAGAGGGAGGAGATACTGACTGACCCAGTCCTTTATACATAATCCCCCAATTCTACCTCATAATCTACCTAAACCTCCTCCCTTAATCTGTCTGTAGGTTTGTATGGTGGATTACACCATCACACTGAATTTGACTTTAAAACAAATTAACCAAATCATTACACACCGTATAACCCTCACTTATGAACCCTTTGTTTATTTATCCCTTATTTTACCAGGTAAATTGACTGAGAACACATTCGCATTTACAGCAATGACCTGGGGAATAGTTATAGGGGCGAGGAGGGGGGATGAATGAGCCAATTGGAAGTTGGGGATAATTAGGTGGCCATGATGGCATGATGGCCAGATTGGGAATTTAGCCAGGACCCTGGGGTTAACACCCCTATTCTTACGATAAGTGACTTGGGATCTTTAGTGACCATAGAGAGTCAGGACACCCGTTTAACGTTGAATCCGAAAACCGGCACCCTACACAGGACAATGTCCCCCATCACCGCCCTGGGGCATTGGGATATTTTTTGGGGGGACCATAGGAAAGAGTGCCTCCTACTGGCCCTCCAAAACCACTTCCAGCAGCATCTGGTCTCCCATCCAGGGACCGACCAGAACCAACCCTTGTGTCCATGTATTGATCAGATGACCCTTTTATCTCGATCCAGTAACACCCACATGGATCCCGAACTGTTATCTACAGTCTCTGCCCTGACCTTTGCCTGACCTTGCACTGCTTGCTCCTGCGGCTGAGGAGGGGTCCTGAGATTCTAGCGGCGTCTCCGGTTGCCTGGGGGAAAGAGCTCTCCACATAGAGGTAGTGGCCAGACGGGTCCCGCAGGGTGTGGTCAGTAGATGGACCTGTGCCAGTGGTCGGTGTGCTGCCCGCTTTGATAAGCCAATCGAAATTGTCCTGCCGGCACTGGCGCCAGGAGCAGAGGTCAAACTCAAAGTTGCAGTGTCCACTGAAGCCCTCTGTAAGAGAGTGAGAGAGAGAGACAGAGAGGAAGAGAGCTTAATTAGTCATTAGTATACTCACCATGACATAAATAACTGCCACACTTGGAACACCACGTCATTTCAATGTGGATAATTGAGTAATATTTGGTTGAGACGTTGATCAATGAGATTACAACCAACAGGGAGCTCCAAAAGTATTGGGACAGTGACACATTTGTTGTTGTTTTGGCTCTATATTCCAGCCCTTTGGATTTGAAATGACAATGACTATGAGGTTAAAGTGCAGACTGTCAGCTTTAATTTGAAGGTATTTTCATCCATTTCGGGTGAAGTGTTTATAAATGACAACACAACCAACAGGGAGCTCTAAAAGTATTGGGACAGTGACACATTTGTTGTTGTTTTGGCTCTATATTCCAGCCCTTTGGATTTGAAATGACAATGACTATGAGGTTAAAGTGCAGACTGTCAGCTTTAATTTGAAGGTATTTTCATCCATTTCGGGTGAAGTGTTTATAAATGACAACACCTTTAGTACATAGCCCATTTTAGGGGACTAAAAGAATTGGGACAAAAGTAGTCAAAAGTTTAGTATTTGGCCCCATATTCCTAGCATGCAACGATCATACACCCCCCCCCCCCCCCCCCCCCCACCACACACACACACACACAAATTCTACCCTCCCCTGTTATTGTAATGGTGAGAGGTTAGCATGTCTTTGGGGAATGATATTTGTGCGTCTGTATGGTTGAGGATAACCTCAAATGCAATGGCGTGCATTCATGGATGCCAAGGGAAGCCAGGCTATTTGACCAATAAAACATTTTAAATAAAATAAAAGTATCTTTCGTCTCTTTCTGTTTTCATAATTTCTTTCAATTTGCACTGGAGAAATCATCCAAGCGAGGGAAACAGTGCCCCTCTGTCTCAGTATGTGTAGCCCATCTATCTGATGCTGACTGGACCAAAATAGTATAACATGTTGCCGCCGTAGCAAATTGATTGATTGATGTCAGCAAGCATTTGGCCTCCCATGATAATGAATTATGAAAGAATTAGCCAATCAGCGTGGAGCTGATGTCTCGATCGTGTGGGGGATTTACGGACCAAAACGCAGCTCTTGGAAAATAAGCCATCTTCTTTATTAACACACAACACGAAGATGAACACGACACAAAACACTTTAACAAAAACAACAAAACGACCGTGAAGCTACAAACGTTGTGCACAAACATACAGGCTACTAACGTTCTTACATAGACAATTACCCACCAACAAACAGTGAGAATGCCCTACCTAAATATGACTCTTAATTAGAGGCAAACGCAAACCACCTGTCTCTAATCAAGAGCCATACCAGGCAAACCAAAACCAACATAGAAACAGATAACATAGAATGCCCACCCAACCTCACGTCCTGACCAACTAACACACAAAAACTAACATAAATAGGTCAGGAACGTGACAGTACCCCCCCCCACAAGGTGCGAACTCCGGACGCACCAGCACAAAGTCTAGGGGAGGGTCTGGGTGGGCATCTAACCACGGTGGTGGCTCAGGCTCCGGGCGCGGTTCCCACCCCACCATAATCCATCCTAACTTCCTCCCACAAAGAATGTCCACCCTCTTTTTTCCCCCACACAATTCTCTTAATGATATATTTAATAAGGATAACACCAGGACAGAGAGATAAATCAAGATAGAGGGATAGATAAGACTATAGAGATAGATGAAGATAGAGAGGGAGATTAGGATAGAGGGGCAACTCCGGACTGAAAGGCAGCTCCGGACAGAGAGACAGCTCTGGACTGATGGGCAGTTCTGGGTATCCAGCCTTTTCAGGCTGAAGGGCAGCTCATGGCTGACTGACGACTCTCGATGCTCATGGCTGGCTGACGGCTCTCGACGCTCATGGCAGGCTGACAGCTCTCGACGCTCATGGCAGGCTGACGGCTCTCGACGCTCATGGCAGGCTGACGGCTCTCGACGCTCATGGCAGGCTGACGGCTCTCGACGCTCATGGCAGGCTGACGGCTCTCGACGCTCATGGCAGGCTGACGGCTCTCGACGCTCATGGCAGGCTGACGGCTCACGACGCTCATGGCGCTCTGACGGCTCTGGCTGCTCATGGCTCTCTGACGGCTCTGGCTGCTCATGGCTCACTGACGGCTCTGGCTGCTCATGGCTCTTTGACGGCTCTGGCTGCTCATGGCGCTCTGACGGCTCTGGCTGCTCATGGCTCGCTGGCGGCTCTGGCAGATCCTGTCTGGTTGGCGGCTCTGGCAGATCCTGTCTGGTTGGCGGCTCTGGCAGATCCTGTCTGGTTGGCGGCTCTGGCAGATCCTGTCTGGTTGGCGGCTCTGGCAGATCCTGTCTGGCTGACGGCTCTAGCGGCTCCTGTCTGGCTGACGGCTCTAGCGGCTCCTGTCTGGCAGACGGGCGGCTTTGCAGGCTCATGGCAGACGGGCGGCTTTGCAGGCTCATGGCAGACGGGCGGCTTTGCAGGCTCCTGGCAGACGGATGGCTCAGACGGCGCTGGGGAGACGGATGGCTCAGATGGCGCTGGGGAGACGGATGGCTCAGATGGCGCTGGAGAGACGGATGGCTCAGATGGCGCTGGGGAGACGGATGGCTCAGATGGCGCTGGGGAGACGGATGGCTCTGGCCGGATATGGCGCACTGTAGACCTGGTGCGTGGTGCCGGAACTGGAGGCACCGTGCTAATGATAAGCACCTTCCTACTAGTGCGGGGAGCAGGGACAGGGCACACTGTATTCTCAAAGCCTACTCTATCCCTGATGCGTGGTACCGGCACTGGTGACACCGGGCTGAGGACAAGCACATCAGGATTAGTAGGGGGAGAAGATACAGTGGTTTCAGGGCTCTGGAGACGCACTGGTAGCTTAGTGCGTGGGACCGGAACTGGAGGCACCGGGCTAGATACACGCACTACAGGGAGGCTACCGGAGAGAGGAACCGGAGCTATGAGGGAACGCGTCTGGCACGGAAGCCGAAAAAGCCCGTGAGTAACTCCCAAAAATTTCTTGTTCTGTCTCGATCGTGTGGGGGATTTACGGACCAAAACGCAGCTCTTGGAAAATAAGCCATCTTCTTTATTAACACACAACACGAAGATGAACACGACACAAAACACTTTAACAAAAACAACAAAACGACCGTGAAGCTACAAACGTTGTGCACAAACATACAGGCTACTAACGTTCTTACATAGACAATTACCCACCAACAAACAGTGAGAATGCCCTACCTAAATATGACTCTTAATTAGAGGCAAACGCAAACCACCTGCCTCTAATCAAGAGCCATACCAGGCAAACCAAAACCAACATAGAAACAGATAACATAGAATGCCCACCCAACCTCACGTCCTGACCAACTAACACACAAAAACTAACATAAATAGGTCAGGAACGTGACAGCTGAGCTCAACTGTGGGTTTTCCTGATGCAGCAAAACACCCACCAAGGAGGCCAGTTTGGATATGGCTTCAAACCAATCAAATCATTTCCGAAGCAAAACAACCTTTTCAGAAAAACTTGTCTGTTTCTGTCACGTTCGTCGTAGTGAGGAGACCAAGGAGCAGCGTGATGTGAATACATTCTTCTTTAATTAACGAAGAACACTTAAACAAACTAACAAAACGAACGTGAAGCTATAATAACTGAGTGCTGACATGCAACTACACATAGACAACTACCCACCAACCCAAAATGGAAAATGGCAAACTAAATAGGATCCCCAATCAGAGACAACGATAAACAGCTGTCTCTGATTGGGAACCAATTCAGGCCACCACAGACCTACAATATACCTAGGCTAACAAACACCCCTAGACATACTAAAAACCCTAGACAAGACAAACAAGCATACCCACCCTCGTCACACCCTGACCTGACCAAAATAATAAGAAAACATAGATAACTAAGGTCAGGGCGTGACAGTTTCTGGTCTGCTTGTGTTGATGTCCTGCAGCAGCACTTTCCTAAGCCAATGATGGAGATAGGAATTTGGACTTGTGGTTTTGACTTAATTCTCTGTACAGGCCATTGATTATGATGGCGATTCTGATCTGACCATAAATTAATATATTGTGCCACTGACCTGAGACAAAAGTTCAATACGTAGCCTAGACGTTGCCTAGTAAGCGCACGCTAACTAGCTAGCTAACTTACCTGGTACATTGTTGCCCATGCGAGGAAGTTAGGCTGGCAAGCATTTTAGCTAGGTAGCCAATGACAACCAAAACTAAAAGTGTACTGTATGACGGAGCCAGACAATTTTGCCAACATGAAAGAGGAGGATGGCATTGGCATTCAACTAGTCTACAAGTAGAGTGAGTAAAAAAACCACATTACTTGTGCACACACGCACAGACTAGAAATCTAGACTAGAAAAGGACAGCCACTTGATTTTAAGTAACATTAATTGGACTAAATAGTTTAAGGTATCTTTAAGTTTGATTTCAGTGTATAAGCATATATAGCCTTGTTTTAAAAAAAAATTGAACTTGCAACCGTTCAGTTACTAGTCCAATGCTCTAACCACTAGGCTACGCTGCCGCCCTAATTTGAAGATGTTTAAATGTTTAAGTTGAAATTGTGCTGGAATAGCTGAGGCAGTTCCCCTGTCGTCTTTGTGCTGACGTGCGGTAACTCTGTGGTTGTAAATCAGTAGTTGTTAATTAAACTGTCAAAAACATTAAATTACTTGACCATGCTGCAGATTATATAACTATTTGTAACATGCAATATTTGGTTCGGGGACTTCAACTGACAGATGTTGCTCTCCGGTTTTGTGATGAAACAAACGTATGTATAGTTGAATTTATTCCGCCACTGTGTGGCTGTTGTCTTGTTGTTGTAACGGCCTTATTGTACATCACGGTGGCATACGAACGAATGGGTTTGTAACGGCTGTCTTCGGGTGAAAGAGAGGAGGACCAAACTGCAGCGTGATGATAATCCATATTTTAATAGGCTACTTAAACAACAAACTGACAGAAAGAACCGAAGACACTACAGTCCCGAACTAGTGAACACAGACCAGATGAACACACGAACAGGAACAATCACCCACAAAACACACTACAAAAAAGGCTACCTAAATATGGTTCCCAATCAGAGACAATGACTAACACCTGCCTCAGAACCATATAAGGCCAAACAAGAAACCCCACATAGAAACAGACAACATAGATAATACCCACCTAGCTCACGTCCTGACCAACTAAATAAAGACTAAACAAAGGAAATAAGGTCAGAAACGTGACAGGGTTATAGAGCAAACGCCGCAATTATCACAACAAAGGTTGTAATATGGCATTTTTACTGGCTTGGCTTCCTCAAGACATTTTACTCACGTACCTCTACCGCTCAAATGAAAGCTGACAGTCTGCACTTTAACCTCATAGTCATTGTATCATTTCAAACCCAAAGCGCTGGAGTACAGAGGCCAAACAACAACAAAAAAGCACTGTCCAAATACTTTTGGAGCTCACTGTATATTCACCCACTCAAAACACTGCCTAACGTTATTACAATTTATACTATACTTTTAACTATGTAAAAGTAGTCTCGCAAACCCGACGCTAGGCAAGAGCAGTGTATGCCGTAGCATTGGATACATTGTGGGAGGCGACGGTCTGCCTAGGGAGACTAATCTAATAGCACAACCAAATTCCAACGGAAAAACAATGTCAGATTTTTTGGTTTAGTCGTCACCGAAATGTTTATCACTGTGCTTTCAATTATTTAAAAGCACAGCAAAGTTCAAATGGGAACACAATGTCAGCTATTTTGTTCATTTATACAACAGATGAATGTCTTATCACTGTGCTTCATCTAATAGCAGAACCAAATGACTTGGATTGCAGTTGAGAATACATTAGAAAAGTAGGCTACATGGTGCATGTGATTGTCATTCGAGATTCTGCACAGATAATGACAGCAATTGAGAAGATAATATGATTACATAACAAGACATTCATATTTACATAATGCTCAAAATGTGGCCATGGATGTGTTACTCATTTTAAGGTTGAATGTTACATTAGATTGGTGTTTTTAATTAAGTGTACATTGCCACCACAGTAATGGCCTATTTACTGCCTTACCTCCCTATTCTTCTACATTTGCACACACCGTACATAGTTGAAGTCGGAAGTTTACATACACCATAGCCAAATACATTGAAACTCAGTTTTTCACAATTCCTGACATTTAATCCTAGTAAACATTCCCTGTCTTAGGTCAGTTAGGATCACCACTTTATTTTAAGAATGTGAAATGTCAGAATAATAGTAGAGTGAATGATTTATTTCAGCTTTTATTTCTTTCATTACATTCCCAGTGGGTCAGAAGTTTACACTCAATTAGTATTTGGTAGCATTGCCTTTAAATTGTTTAACTTGGGTCAAACAATTCAGGTAGCCTTCCACAAACTTCCCACAATAAGTTGGGTGAATTTTGGCCTATTCCTCCTGACAGAGCTGGTGTAACTGAGTCAGGTTTGTAGGCCTCTTTGATCACACACACTCTTTCAGTTCTGCCCACGCATTTTCTATAGGATTGAGGTCAGGGCTTTGTGATGGCCACTACAATACCTTAACTTCGTTGTCCTTAAGCCATTTCGCCACAACGTTGGAAGTATACTTGGGGTCATTGTCCATTTGGAAGACCCATTTGCGACCAAACTTTAACTTCCTGACTGATGTCTTGAGATGTTGCTTCAATATATCCACATAATTTTCAAGCCTCATGATGCCATCTATTTTGTGAAGTGCATCAGTCCCTCCTGCAGCAAAGGACCCCCACAACATGATGCTGCCACCCCCGTGCTTCACGGTTGGGATGGTGTTCTTTGGCTTGCAATCCTCCCCCTTTTTCCTCCAAACATAACAATGGTCATTATGTGGATATAGATACTTTTGTACCTGTTTCCTCCAGCAACTTCACAAGGTCCTTTGCTGTTGTTCTGGGATTGATTTGCACTTTTCGCACCAAAGTACGTTCATCTCTAGGAGACAGAACGCATCTCCGTCCTGAGCAGTATGATGGCTGTGTGGTCCCATGGTGTTTATACTTGCTTACTATTGTTTGTACAGATGAACGTGGTACCTTCAGGCATTTAGAATTTGCTCCAAATGATGAACCAGACTTGTGGAGGTCTCCAATTTCTTTCTCGGCTGATTTCTTTTGATTTTCCCATGATGTCAAGCAAAGAGGCACTGAGTTCGATGGTAAGCATTGAAATACATCCACAGATACACCTCCAATTGACTCAAATTATGTCAATTAGGCTATCAGAAGCTTCTAAAGGCATGACGTCATTTTCAAGAATTTTCAAAGCTGTTTAAAGTCACAGTCAACTTAGTGTATGTAAACTTCTTACCCACTGGAATTGTGATACAGTGAATTATAAGTGAAATATTCTGTCTGTAAACAATTGTTGGAAAAATGACTTGTGTCATGCACAAAGTAGATGTCCTAACCGACTTGCCAAAATTTAGTTTGTTAACAATACATTTGTGGAGTGGTTGAAAAACGACTTCAACTGTAGATTTTTCTATTTTGTTATTGACTGGACGTTTGTTTATGTGTAACTCTGTGTTGTTGTTTTTGTCGCACGGCTTTGCCTTATCTTGGCCAGGTCACAGTTGTAAATGAGAACTTGTTCTCAACTGGCCTACTTGGTTAAATAAAAGGTGAAATAAAAAATCATCACACAAAATTCAACAAAAGCTGCTGTAAGTAACACTGTTCTATAATTAATTATTATCAAACGGGCAGGCGAAGGGTCTCTCACTCACTGCAGATATAGGGGACCTCGTCGGAGCCATCTCCACAGTGGTTGAGCAAGTCACACAGGTTGTCCTCTGGGATGCAGTATCCACTGGAGCAGGTGTACTCCTCAGGCCCACACGGCTGCTCTGGGCTGAGGGGAGGGGTGCAGTTCTGGAAGGTCACGTCATCCACCACCACATCTCCCATGTAGCTGATCCCCCGCTTGGCCTGGAAGATCACCTAAATGACAGTCAGGATGGAAGTCAGCCATCTGTCCAAGTCGTTCAATGCTTGAAGTAATACCCAAATACTTATAAATCAACAAAACTGTCTAGTACCGTATATAAACTAGCAAATTCACAATAACACGTCATTAGTCTCGTTCTCAGCCATCTTCACTATAATCCTGGTAAGCAAGGCTAAACATTACATAAACACAATTAAACCCAACATACCAGGGCATCCCAAATGGTACCTGGTCAAAAGAAGGGCACTATAAAGGGAATAAGGTTCCACTTAGGATCTAGCCCAAAATCACCAGCTGTATACTACACAAGCAGCTCATCCTTCAAATTGCTGAGTCATGTACAAGTAACTGCCAAAATAAAGGAAACACTTGAGTAAATGAGCGACACAAAGTATATTGAAAGCAGGTGTTTCCACACAGGTGAGGTTTTCTGAGTTAATTAAGCAATTAACATCCCATCATGCTTAGGGTCATGTATAAAATGCACAGTTGCCTATTATTTTGGCTACCGTGGCTAGAAGAAGAGATCTCAGCGATGTTGAAATAGTGGTCTCAAAGGAGGAGGTCTAAAGGGTGTGTGTATGAACACTTATGGGAGATTCTAGAGAGACACCTAAGACAGTGTTTTTCACCACCATTAACAAAACACCAAATTATGGAATTCCTCATGGACTAATGGTGTCGCATCCCTCCAATCGAGTTCCAGACACTTGTAGAATCTATTCCAAGGTGTATTGAAGCTGCTTTTGTGGCTCGTGGTGGCCCAACACCTTTAAGATGGTGTTTCCTTTATTTTGGCAGTTACCTGTATTTCACATGAGAGAGAGGACCCGGGCTGATTAAGTGCTTTGTGGGAGAGCGAAAGGGCACTGAAGCTCTGATGGTAAGAAAGCTGCTCTTGAACACACCGCTTCAGTGCTAAAGGACACACTGATTGCTCTATCTGAATGGCTGATCTGACTGGGCCCAGTTGACAAAGGTTAATGGACATCAGTACAAAGGTCAGGGGATTTGTTGCTAAAATTGCTATTTCACTGTTGATGTCAGGTCTTTGTCTTGTTTCTGGTTGGGTGTACTCAGCCATTGGATAGCATGCAGTGATAGCATGCAGTTTCTTCCTAGATAACTTCCGTCGAGGGAGATTTTCCTGGCCACTGTGCTTTTGCATTTGCTTTGCTTGCTCTTTGGGGTTTAGGCCAGGTATCTGTAAAGCACTTTGTGGCAACTGCTGATGTAAAAAAGGGCTTTATAAAATAAATGTGATTAATTCTCTTTACAGAGTCAAACAATCAATCTGTGGCTGTGTGAGTCGAAATCCTCTGAGTGTAACAGTCAAGCATGAATTGCAAATGACCCCCCCCCCCCCCCCCCCACCCCACAAAAAAAAAGAGTCCACAAAACAAAACCGTTTTATATTTTAGTCATTTAGCGGACGCTCGTATCCAGCATGGAACAGCATGAATAAGCATGAATCACTCCACAAGACCTGTGACAGATGGATTTATGGACATGGTTCTCTCCAAGACAAGATGATTGACAGACCTGGAAGTCATGGTCGATTCCGAGAAACACTTCTCCACGTCTCCATTTGTTGCCTTGGTTACCAGTCTGGGACCACACTTCATGGGTGACATTTCCATACTTCAATAACACCTGTGAAATACAGTAAGAAAATCTCACAATTGTACCACAGCTTTGTGATAAAACATTTTTTTTTTTTACTTTGTCATGGCCATTAGCTGTGTTTTATTCACCATATGGTATATTGTGGTGCAAAGTACTTTTGAGAGACTGAGAACAAAATATGTTTCAGCTTATGTAAAAAAATAATAATAATTAAAGCCTGCCATAAAAAAACGATAAAGGCTTTTTTAATTTAGATGACAAAATAAGTGCCATGTTTTTTGATGCAGGCTTTTAGTTTCACCATTGTTTTTTTTGTACATAAGCTAAAACGTATTCTCAGTCTATTTAGACCCTTGTTTCCTATGAATACCATTTATATATTTTTTCACAGGAACAACGCAATGCTTCTTATTTTCTCTTTTCTTGATACATCTGAGAGACTCTATGGAATTCATTCACCTGCAGGGTTCCCACAGTGAAGCCGCTCATGTGATACCAGAATCCCAAGGTGCACTGGGGTCCAGTGGAGGAGATGACAGGGGTCTGCAGGTCGGTGATGTGGCCGTAACCACCGTTGGAGCTGTCTGCATACATGTACCAACCCTCTGGACTGCCACTAGTGTAGAGACAAGAAGAGGGGAGGTTAGAGGTTCACATTATTAACACAATTCAATTGAATTCAAACAACTTTATTTGTCACCATGGGGCAATTCTATTTAAGGCTATAGCTGTGGTTCAGACACATACAATAAATAGAGATGACCATGAAAGACAATTACCTTAAAGTGCAATACAATATATATGATAATGAATAAAAAAGGCAGAAAGTATTAGTTTATGGGAAATAGGGTTGGGTAAGAACAAATGCACTGTAGTTGTCACACCCTGATCTGTTTCACCTGTCTTGTGCTTGTATCCACCCCCCTCCAGAGTTCCCCCATTATCCCCTGTGCATTTATACCTGTGTTTCCTGTTTGTCTGTTGCCAGTTCGTCTTGTCTTGTCAAGCAGACCAGCGTGTAATTCCGTGTCTCTTTAGTCCCTGTTTTCTAGTTCTTACAGTTTTGACCATTCTGCCCTTCCTGACCCTGACCCTGCCTGTCGTTCTGTACCTTACCCCCTGGAGTGGAAGACAGCCTTCAACACGGCTAGCGGACACTACGTATACCTGGTGATGCCATTCGGTCTGACCAACGCTCCTGCCCAGGCCCTGGTTAAATGACGTTCTCCGCGACATTTTGAACCGGTTTGTGTTCGTCTACCTCGACGGCATCCTCGTCTTTTCCCGCTCAGCTCAAGAACACGCTCTCCACGTCCGACAAGTCCTCCACCGTCTCCCACCCCACACAGAGTGTCCGCCCACAGAGGCAGAGGCAGGTCACTGAAACTCATCTATCTCTCCCTGTACTAGACCCAGGCCCCTACAGATTGTCAATCACAGTCATCCTTTACAACAATGGGAGAATAGAGTAGAGGGCTGCGATTCGCTTGACAGCTTTCATCCATCTCCATAAGCTCACAGCTCCCTGGATACCATGCCTCTCCACCCTTCCTACCCAAGAGAGGAGAGGCTCCCCTTGGGTTTGGAGAAGGCAGAGTTCCCCCTCTCACTTCCATGGCTGCTGGAGCTTAATGATCGTCTGTTACTGAAGAGTAAAGGACTGCAGCAGGAGTGAGGGAAAGAGGGAGGAGGAGGGGAGGGAAGAGGGATGATTGCACCTGCACTCTGGCCGACTGGCTACAAGAGGAAAGGAAATGACAGAAATAGAGTGGAGGAGTTGATTTCTGCTCTCACTGTCAACCCCTCAGATAGGCAATCATAGCCCAGACAGGTAACCATCTGAAACATCATTACTCAGTTTCAGAGGATGTCTCAGAGGGCTGTGATGGCGTTTTTGACCCCGGTGTGTGTATAGAAATGGTAATCGAAATTGTTATTGTAAAATATATATATTCCTTTACATTTCCTTAGTAAATCAGCTTTTTTTAAATTTATATTTTGATGAAATAAAGAAAAGTATGTGCCTCATTTGCATATATACACTGGGTGTATTTCCCACATGAATAAATTCATATAAATTGGTGGAACAGGGCTGCAACCACAACACACCTGCTGTGTCTAGGCCTACCTGCACTCACCTGCGCGGTCTAGGCCTACCTGCACTCACCTGCGCAGTCTAGGCCTACCTGCACTCACCTGCGCAGTCTAGGCCTACCTGCACTCACCTGCGCAGTCTAGGCCTACCTGCACTCACCTGCGCGGTCTAGGCCTACCTGCACTCACCTGCGCGGTCTAGGCCTACCTACACTCACCTGCTGTGATAAGCCCTACCTGCACTCACCTGCTGTGATAAGGCCTACCTGCACTCACCTGCTGTGATAAGGCATACCTGCACTCACCTGCTGTGATAAGGCATACCTGCACTCACCTGCTGTGATAAGGCATACCTGCACACACCTGCGCGGTCTATGCCTACCTGCACTCACCTGCGCCGTCTAGACTGCCTCATTAATTACTGTTGTCACATTCTCTTGCATAATTCAACAAGTGTGTCAAGAGAAGGATACCCACGCATTTAAAAATCGAAACGCTTGGCTCTAGATTACACCCATCTATACATACTTTACATTGTCTGCAAGATTAGATATAATATCACTATAATCTGAGTGTTCATTTTCAGAAGTTGATTTCATTTCAGCGCATTTGATTTGTAAACCTTTCAACTGTATTAAATCATTTGTTTTTTCAATTGGGGCAGCAGGTAGCCTAGTGGTTAGAGCGTTGGGCCAGTAACCGAAAGGTTGGTGGATTGAATCCCCGAGCTGACAAGGTAAAAATCTGTCGTTCTGCCCCTGAACAAGGCATTTAACCCACTGTTCCTCGGCCGTCATTGTAAATAAGATGCTGTTCTTATTCCGTTGCTAGTGTGTGTGTGTGTGTGCACGTATGCGTGCCTGTACTGTATGTGTACATGTGTGTCTGTGCATGTGTTTGTGGCTCACAGGGTGTGGTCGATGACTGGCCGGTGGTACTGCTCTCCGAGGTGTACGGTGTTTCCCTGGTCAGGGAGCCAGCGGAATGAATGGAGCAGGACAGAGGGAGCAGGACAGACCCTCTCCCAGCCACATGCAACGCCCCCCTCAAAATCACATACCTCCTTCACTGGGGGACACACAGAAAGAAACAAAGAAACAAACACCATTAGACAATACCTATGGTCTTTGAAAAGTCTAAACAATTCCATGTCTGATTCAAGACAATTCTAGTGGTCTCTGTGGATGAAGAGAGTGCACAGCAAGGACAGAAAGAGGGTGGGAGAGAAAGAGAGAGAAGGGAAAGATTCCAATAATTCAGTTCTGGTCAAATCACAGCCCAGGGGCCATATGTATCATGCAGATTTGCCTTTGAGACACACAGTTGAAAATGTTGAAATGGGGAGGCAAGACCTTATCCTATATACACACGGCCCCAGATCTGAGGGAACAAGGTCACTACCCACCACAGTGCTGTTCATCCAACCCATCGGAGCAGTCATGTCTAAAGTCACACACCCTGCTCTGGTCCACACACTCTCCGTGCGCCCCACACACAAACTTTCCCTCTGGGCAGATGTGGGGCTGGACTGTAGGGGCTTCCGTCGGGGGGAAGGGGGTGGTGGGGCTCGCGGAGGGCAAGTCCCCTGAAACAAACAAATGAATAACACACAACACATCCAACAAACTGTAACTCAATCTAGAGTGGGACACAGTTTTATATGCTGGTGGTAAGGTATAACTACAAACGGGAAACTTCCTGAAGAAAAATGGTGTGCTTGCCTCAGCTGTCCCAAAAATGTTTTATGGCAAGCGAAGTGGTCTAAATAATAATAATAATAATAGATGTTGAATATCTAGGGGTCTTGCTGAAGTATGTATACTAATTACCATTATAGAGCACACAGTCCAGGAAGGACAGGTCATCAATGGCGATGTCTCCATTGAAGTCGTCACCGACTGTGCCCTCGACCAGAATCTGCCAACACAAACAACAATGTATGGCTCTGTGTGTGTGTGTGTATGTTTGTTTTCCATCTAAGTGCAGTGTGTTATACTGTACTTCATGGCAGTGTCCCAAATGGCAACTGATTCCCTATGTAGTGAACAGCTACCGTAATTTCCGGACTATAAGCCGCTACTTTTTTCCCACGCTATGAACCTCGCGGTTTATACAATGATGCGGCTAATTTATGTATTTTTTTTTTTCACAAGATTCATGCCGCCAAAAAACTGAGCACCGTCACATAATGTGAGGTAAATCGAGCGCGCTCAAACTTGCCATCATTCTGATTACGGTGGTCATTTTGTCACCCTCATCATGGCAAAGACACGGAGAAATGCATATGATGCAGCTTTCAAGTTGAAGGCGATCGATCTGGCTGTTGGAAAAGGAAATAGAGCTGCTGCACGGGAGCCTTAATGAGTCGATGATAAGACGTTGGAACTGTGCAGATCCGACTGAAAGCCATAACAATCGCCACCGCAATGAAGTTTGACTTTTTTGGTAGGCTACTGTTTACTGCTATTTATTTTTTATTTTTGTTACAAGCCGTGTTTCGTTAAAGCCTATTTATTTTTGTTACAAGCCGTGTTTCGTTTAAAAGCCTATTTATTTTTGTTACAAGCCGTTTTTCGTTTAAAGGCTGTGTAAAGTTAATTTGTTTCAATGTACCGGTAGGCACTTGCGGCTTATAGACATGTGCGGTTTATTTATGTACAAAATACATATTTGTAAAAAATTCAGTGGGTACGGCTTATATTCAGGTGCGCTTAAAAGTCCAGCAATTACGGTATATGGGCACCGGTCAATACAAGTGCACTACATAGGGAATAGAGTGTAATTTGAGATGCAGCCATATGTCTCTTTCAGCCACACAGATAGATATCTTATCAAAGTTCTGACCTCCTCAGCAGGTTCAGCCTATAGCCTGGTAACTGTCGCTCTACCAGGAGAGCAGCACAGTACGGAGAACAATTTACCTCAGAACACAGTTGTAGATTGTCGTTTCAGCACAAACCCAAAATGAGTCCTGAGCAAGTCAAGCACTACAACCAGAGATGTAGTGCTGTAGTAGCGCGGGGGAGTGGCACTCCCCTCACTTTTTCCTATTAGAGAATACACGAAGCTGGTACAAATATTTCTGGAAAATAGATTCCGATCATTTCTAAATAAATTATATTTAATTACCACTAAAATTCCATAAAAACGGTAGAATGGCAAACTAAATCAATGTGTAGACTATAGCAGCCTATAGGTAGGTAAATGGTGATTTCTTCTTTGTCTTCTCTCTCTCTGGGCCAAACGAGTTGGCCAAATCCGATGTAACAAGAACAGTTACAGACAGAAAACTCTACCAGGGGTTGCTAAAACGGCTGTACTCAAAACTGTTTTTTATGGACTTGAGGGTTCATGTCATACGCACTTGAACTCGCCCAACTGTCCATGTGCAAAAATACTAACCTTCATGAAGATTTGACCTACATCTAATAGTCCTACTCATCACTTATTTGTATTGTTATTACAAATAGAAGATTATCACTTCTCACAACGGTGCTCGTTTACAAGATCACACGATTCATTATTATTTTACATAACAGTACAGAACATAGTAGCATATCCTGTAGAATAGTAGGCCTACAACACCAAAACCACCTCCTCAGTCATTTCTTATCTGAAACTGAATAGTAAAAAATAACTACTCATGAGGCCAAAACTCAACAACGAGCGCCACTAGGCAGGATATGCAGTGCATTCGGACAGTATTCCGACCCCTTGACTTTTTCCACATTTTGTTACCTTTCATCAATCTACAAACAATACCCCATAATGACAATGCAAAAAACGTAAATATTACGTTTACATAAGTATTCTGACCCTTCATTTAGTACTTTGTTGAAGCACCTTCGGCAGCGATTACAGCCTTGAGTCTTCTTGGGTATGACCCTACATGCTTGGCACACATGTATTTGGGGAGTTTCTCCTATTCTTCTCTGCAGATCCTCTCAAGCTCTGTCAGGTTGGATGGGGAGCGTTGCTGCACAGGTATTTTCAGGTCTCTTCAGAGATGTTCAATCATGTTCAAGTCCGGGCTCTGGCTGGGCCACTCAAGGACATTCAGAGACTTGTCCCGAACCCACTCCTGCATTGTCTTGGCTGTGTGCTTCTGGTCATTGTCCTGTTTGAAGGTGAACCTTTTCCCCAGTCTGAGCTCCTGAGCGCTCTGTACTTTTCTCCGTTCTACTTTTCGATCCTGACTAGTCCCCCAGTCCCTGCCGCTGAAAAACATCCCCACAGCATGAACCACCAACATGGTTCACTGTAGGGATGGTGCCAGGTTTCCTCCAGACATGAAGTTTGGCATTCAGGCCAAAGAGTTCAATCTTGGTTTCTGTCTGGCCACTCTACCATAAAGGCCTGATTGGTAGAGTGCTGCAGAGATGGTTGTACTCCTGGAAGGTTCTTCCATCACCACAGAGGAACTCTAGAGCTCTGTTAGAGTGATCATTGGGTTTTTGGTCACCTCCCTGACGAAGGCCCTTCTCCTCCGATTGCTCAGTTTGGCCGGGCGGCCAGCTCTAGGAAGGGTCTTGGCGGTTCCAATCTTTTTCCATTTAAGAATGATGGAGGCCACTGTTTTCTTGGGGACCTTCAATGCTGCAGACATTTTTTGGTACCCTTCCCCAGATTTGTGCCTCGACAATTCCTTTGACCTCATAGCATGGTTTTTGCTCTGGCATGCACTGTCAAATGTGGGACCTTATATAGACAGGTGTGTGCATTCTGAATCATGTCCTATCAATTGAATTTACCACAAGTGGACTCCAATCAAGTTGTAGAAACATTAAGGATGATCAATGGAAACAGGACGCACCTGAGCTCAATTTCGTGTCTCATAGCAAACGGTTTGAATACTTATGTAAATAAGGTATTTCTTATTTTTTTTATACATTTGCAAAAAAAATCTAAAAGCCTGTTTTCACTTTGTCATTTGGGTTATTGTGTGTAGGTTGATGAGATTTTTTTTTGTACTTAATCCATTTTAGAATCAGGCCGTAACATAACAAAAGGTCAAGGGTCTGAATACTCTCCGAATGCACTGCATGCTTTGATTGAAACAAAATAGGCCCACGAGAAAGGATAATAGTTTGATAACGCTGTATATTTAAATTCGCTCACAAAACAGTAATTCAACATCTAAATGCATATTCCCATGAAATTGATTGAGATCAAATGATTGGCATGCAGTTTAACTTGGTGTTTGAGGGAATTAAATATGTAAATGTTCTTGTGACAATACGTGTGGGCATAGGCAGACATTGCAATTGGAGGATGCATTTTATGCATAGACCAATTCTACAATGATATTCAACAGGCTACAAATTTTGGTTCAGAAATTATTAAGTAATTCTGTTTTTATTGCGCTCTCTCACCTAAAATAAATTGGACTACACCATTTACTCCAACGCCTCTCTTCAAATCCAATTAACTGGTAGCTAGCAAGCTAATGAAATACTCCACCACTGACCACCCCCAGGTCTGTTCTATACTGAACAAAAATATAAACGCAACATGTAAAGTATTGGTCCCATGTTTCATGAGCTGAAATAAAAGATCCCAGAAAGGTTCCTTTCCATACGCACAAACATCTTATTTCTCTCAAATGTTGTTTACATCCCTGTCAGTGAGCATTTCTCCTTTACCAAGATAATCCATCCATCTGACAGCTGTGGCATAACAAGAAGCTGATTAAACAGCAGGATCATTACACAGGTGCACCTTGTGCTCTAAAATGTGCAGTTTTGTCACACAACACAATGCCACAGATGTCTCAAATGTTGAGGGAGTGTGCAATTGGCATGCTGACTGTAGGAATGTTCACCAGAGTTGTTGCCAGAAAATGTAATGTTCATTTCTCTACCCTAAGCCACCTTCAATGTAGTTTTAGAGAATTTGGCAGTACATATAACCGGTCTCCCAACCACAGACCATGTGTATGGCATTTTGTGGGTTAACAGTTTGCTGATGTCAAGGTTGTGAACTGAGTGCCCCATTGTGGCGGTGGGGTTATGGTATTGGCAGGCATAAGCTACGGACAACGAATACAATTGCATTTTATCTATGGCAATTCTATCTATGCACAAAAATACCGTGATGAGATCTTGAGGCCCATTGTGAGGCCCATTTGTTTTAAGGTATCTGTGACCAACAGATGCATATCTGTATTCCCAGTCATGTGAAATCCATAGATTAGAATCTAGTGAATTCATTTCCATTGACTGATTTCCTCATATGAACTGTAACTCAGTAAAATCTTTGAAATTGTTGCACGTTGCATTTATATTTTTGTTCAGTATATTACAATTCCACACAGAGTGCGAATTAGACCGTGACATTCGGGAGAGCCTATTGGGCCTAATATTTAGTATGGGCCTAATAATAAAGACCTAATTTAACAGTAAACATGTATTACATTTTAATGTGGCACGAACACAACCATTCATGATGTTTTCATCTGATTGTGAAGCAAATCACTTCAAAAAGTAGGCTACCTGCGGCTGTGCACGCTCGTCCATAATTCCAGCATCCAAATAGTGCACTGTGCACGTGCCATTTGATAAATGTTAAGCGATATCTGTTACAAACACCATAAGTATAATGACATTTGGTGATTGTCACTACAGTGGTGTGTATTCATGGATGCCACGGGAAGCCATGCTTCCCCAAAAATGTGAACAACAAAAAAAGTATGGAAGAATGTTTCATAATTTTCCTTCAGTTTGCAAGTGGCTCAATCTATCTCACTGGAGAGAGCGGTGAATTGTCATACTCTTTTTGGCCAGACAGTATCAGATACATGGGCTACACATACTGAGACAAAGGGGCGCTGTTTCGCTTGCTCAAATGTTTTCTTCGGCGAGGTTGATGCATCTTGCTGTCGATGCGCGTCCCGGTCAAATTATCAATATTTAGAGACCATCCCCCAAAGTTGGACTTTTGTTGAGTTTAGAGGAAGTCATGTCTCATTCAGCAGATCTTACCTCTCCCTGGCTCCCCCGTAATTCGGACTGATAGAGCAATGTGTGAGTGAGTGAGTGAGTGAGTGAGTCTATCTCCTCCACCCTTAGAGGGCTGCTTTTACTCCTCCTACAGCTCACCTCAGGCCTGAGTCAATTAATCTGAACTGTTAATTGGATGTGAGCTGGAATAAACCCAAGTTTATTGGACAGAGGAGAGATATGCCCCAGTCTAGGGAAGAACGTGACAACCCCTGTCTACAGCATATTAGCTAGTGACTTAATCAGGCCCTCTTTGCTTCAGTGCAATTAAGCCTTGTTCACACCGCAGACCTTAATGCTCAAATCAGTTTTCTTTTTCAAATCTGTTTTGGAATTCTGAACGCCCAAACAGCAAGTTACAAGTGACCAAATTGGATTTGTGTGTGTTCAGACAGCAGTCATTTGCTATCATGGCTACGCTAGTTGTCATAGTAACAATGGGTGTGTGCGCAGAAGTGTAGGTTGATTGGTGGTGGTGCTCATGCTTTTTATCACTCAGAGGTTATGTAGCAAGCTAAGGTGACAACAATGCCTGCCATGGACGCTTCCCAGTTGTTTTGAATGTTCAAAATCATAGTGTAAGGGAGATCACGGGACTCTTGAACGAGATGGCCGCATGAACTAAGAGTTCCGCACAAGTCATTTCCAATTCTTAATCTTACCTCCACTTCAAGTTAAACCCCATTAGCTATAGTCAAAATAGCCATGGCGGCCACAAAAGGCAACATTACATGTGACATTTTTAGCCGGACTCGAGCAATAGCCACGGAAAAAGCCTCCAAGAAACAGCTAGCTTCAGAAAAAACTAGCCTCATTAGCCAGGAGCTAGGCCTTCCCAAGGCCCAACAACTGCCAACCTCATCCTCTGTTGAAGACATCCTTTTATTTATTTTATTTTGGCTACGAGAGGGATATGCCCTATAGCCTAACCTAGGCCTACTAACGTTTTATCTTAGAGAGGGATATGCCCTATAGCCTAACCTAGGCCTACTAACGTTTTATCTTAGAGAGGGATATGCCCTATAGCCTAACCTAGGCCTACTAACGTGTTATCTTAGAGAGGGATGTGCCCTATAGCCTAACCTAGGCCTACTAACGTTTTATCTTAGAGAGGGATATGCCCTATAGCCTAACCTAGGCCTACTAACGTTTTATCTGAGAGAGGGATATGCCCAATAGCCTAACCTAGGCCTACTAACGTTTTATCTTAGAGAGGGATATGCCCTATAGCCTAACCTAGGCCTACTAACGTTTTATCTGAGAGAGGGATATGCCCAATAGCCTAACCTAGGCCGACTAAGGTTTTAGCCTTCTTTTATTTCACATTTTATGTGAAGTGAGAAAATTAACCATTTACAGCGTGTTATCTTGTCTGTAGAACATATTGGCTATTTGGGAGACACATCAACAGACCTAACGAGAGGATCAGTGTGTCAAGTTGATGTGTATGATCGCCTTATTATTCTGTTGATGTAACAAATAACTTATCCTATAGATTCATCTTAGGGATTTGTTCCCTCATTTCTGTTTTTTTTATTTAACCTTTATTTATCTAGGCAAGTCAGTTTTAAGAACAAATTCTTATTTACAATGACGGCCTACACCGGCCCAACCTGGACGACGCTGGACCAATTGTATGCCGCCCTATGGGACTCCATATCACGGCCGGTTGTGATACAGCCTGGATTCGAATCAGGGTGTGTGCAGTGACGCCTCTAGCACTGAGTTGCAGTGCCTTAGACCGCTGCGCCACTCGGGATTAAGCCTATGTCCTTTGGAGGATTTATTAGTAGGCTGGGCTATTGCTTGTACTTACTTTATTTCTCCCTCTCTTTTTAACTGTGGCCTGGACGGATGCTACATTGTCACTCAGTTAATGCGGGGCGGAGAGGATGAGGCATTGTTCGCATTTTTCGGAAACAGAATTGTGACTAAGTTTGCGGTTAACAGATCCAACAGGAAACAATATGTCGAGTTGTTTGGGAATTCGGCTGGGGTGTTCAGAGATTGTTCTTTTTTTATTTCATGTGATCGCAGCTGTAACTATTATCCACCTATGCCCAGAGATGACTTGCACTAGAGTTCGATAACCGTACAATGACTTTGACTCGTACCTTAGATCTACTGACATGGACCTGCCATGGGCTAGGTCCTGCAATAAAACGGAAAAAGATACTATGTGCTCTCAAAAAGGAAAAAGCAGACCTTGCGCTATTACAAGAAACACACCTCCTGTGGTGCCAGTTTAGCGAACACGCTAAACTGAGCAGAGCTAGGGTGGGACAGGTGTATTTCTCATCTTTCAAATTTAACAATTGAGGCACAGCCATACTTATCCATAAGCATGTTCCATTCATAATTGACAAAAACATATCTGATCCGGAGGGGAGATTTACTATAATAACTGGGTCACTGTATGAGCAACCAATTACTATCTTAAATATATATACGCCCCTAACACAGATACTCATTCATGTTAAAAATGATAACCCTGTTCAATGAGCATTGTGTTTCCTTTGGCGTGCTGGAGATTTTAATTGTCCCCTCAACCCAACCCTGGAAAAATCATCTCAAGTCCCCACCACAAACCCTAGATCGGGAAAGATGGTGAACTCTCTTACTAAAGCGATGGGACTGATAGGTATCTGGAGAGAGACTAATGGCTCATCTATGGACTATACATACTACTCCGATGTCCATAACACCTACTCTCGTATAGATGACAATTTTTATCCCAGTGAATTTCATGACTTCTGCCACTTGTACAATCGAACCCATAGCACTTTCAGATCATGTCTTTGTCCGACCTCTGCTTTGACCTCTGTAAAACCATCCCGAGGTCAAAGAATTTGGAAATTCAACACCTCCGTGTTATAAAACAAAGCATTCCATACATTGGTCACTTCATGGATAGACGACTACACACAAGACAACAAAGACTCTACTGTTTCTCCAGCCACAATGTGGGACGCTCCCAAAGCCACACTAAGAGGTTATCTAATTGCATATGCTTCTTCTAAGAAAAAAGCAATGGAAGCACACAGGTGCAGGTGCTTCCAAACAATCAACAGACAGCTCCTTCTGGGGTCAACTAAAAGCAGCCAAAGCCAAACTAAACTTGGACTATACTCGAGAGATAAAAAATATGTTTTCTTCACTAAACAGAAATACCATGAGTATAGCAAACAAGCCTAGCAGATTGCTTGCATACCAGTTTAAAAAAGAGCAGTCCAAGCATGCAATCATGGCAATCCGAACAGAAGATGACGAAGTCACTTACGATCCAGATAAAATGCATTTGACTTTTCATGATTTTTACTGCAAATGATATACTTCTGAGAGAAAACATACAGACGCAGAACTCGCTTCCTTCATAGAGGGATCTCGCTACCAAAACTATCGGAGACTGACCAAGAAGATCAACTCCCCCTTCACTCCCGAGGAGGTCCTGGAGGCAATTATCTCCATGCCACCTAACAAGTCCCCAGGCCCAGATGAATTTCCCAGAGAGTTCTACAAAGCTTTGTGGTCCCAGCTTAGCCCCATTTTCATGCCAATGCTGGATGGTTTTTGTGAAAACTGAGCTGTCCCAGATTCTATGTACACAGCTCACATTGCAGTGTTGCTCAAAAAAAGACAAGGACCCTCTATCCTGCTCGTCCTCCTAGCCCATAAGCTTGTTGGTTTTCGACTACAAAATGATTACCAAATTGCTTGCCAAATGACGAAACACTTTTCTTCCCAAAATAATAAAAGCGGACCAAACCGTCTTTTTGATATTATAGATCATGTAAACGCACAAAAGACCTCTGTCCTGCTGGCTTCACTGAATGCTGAGAAAGCGTTTGACAGGATGGAGTGGAGCTTTCTGTTCTCAGTCTGAGAAAAGTTCAATATGGGCACCAAACTTTAGTAAATGGATGAAGTCCCTATATTCTCATTCAAATGCCATGGTGTCTACTAACGGTCTGAACTCTCACAGATTCCCTTTGAGATGTGGAACAAGACAAGAATGCTCGCTGTCCCCCCTGCTCTACTTGTTGGGGGTGGAGTTGATGAGGAGCGATCCAAGGATCATGGGGGTTTCTGCAGGCGGCCTTTAGAACAAGATTTCACTATATGCGGATCATGTCTTGCTCTACATATCCAACCCTGAGAAATCCCACCCTCCCATTTTAGACACAATTGCTCAGTACGGCAAGGATATAAGATATATTTGAACAAATCCATTGTTTTCCCTTTCAATCTTCGACTCACCAGCTCTATGAAGACACTCTTCCCGTTCCAATGGAAGACACAGGGGTTTCAATACCTTGGAATCTTTGTAAGACCAGACCTGAATTGCCTTTTCAAGGAAAATGGTCTCCCACTCCTGGATCGAATCAAGAATGATCTCCAAACCTGGATTTCCCTCCCAATTACCTTAGTCGGAAGAATCAATGCTGTCCGTATGGACATCCTCCCTAGATTGAACTATTTATTTCAGATGCTCCCATGTTATCTCACAGTTTATTTTTTCTAAACAACCAACCAAAGCATCATCAAATGTATATGGGGCAATAAAAAACCTAGGATCAAGTTCTCCATCAAGTTCTCCATTCTATCGAAACTTGAATATAAGAGTTTTGCACTTCCCGGCCTTCAATTGTACTACAAATCCACAACATGTTAACATGGATCACAAACAGACAAGACTCAATGTGGATTCAGATAGAGGCCCAATCCTGTGGTCCATTGCCCCTACGCTCAATTAAATTCATGAATAACTTTAGTGAAGTGGGCAACAAACCTTTGTGATTTACAATGTCCTACTTGCATGGAAGGACTGCAAGAAAATACCTCGGCATTTCCTCACAGATATGCTCTCACTCACCTATTATATGCAACCCGGACTTGCCCAAAGCCTTGAGTGATGCCAACTTTCATCTTCGGCATACTCTAGGGATTAGGACCATTTCAGATCTGTTTCATCAGAACACAACTATACTGAAATCCTTTCAAGAGTTCTGCAGTGAATTCAATGTGCCAAGATCCATTTTTTTTTTTTAAAACATCTTCATATTAGACACGCCATTTCCTCATTCACTTCCAAGGGGCGCTTTGGAGCTCAGCTGAATGAAGTCGAGACCCTTCTTGCCACAGCACAATCCACCAAAGGCAAAATCTCCTATCTCTATAGACTCCTTTCTAAGAATGTGGGCTCCTCCTTTACCCCTTTGAAAATAATCTGGGAAAAGGACCTTTGTCTGACTCAGTGAAGAGTTATGGGGCGGATGTTTGCGACAGGGTATACTGCTCCTCTACTAATATAACAAAAAATATATATATCTTTTTTTTTTACAGATTTCTCTATAGAATGAATACAGACATTTCTCCTGATTGTAAAAGATGTACCTCTGAAAGTGGAACTTACTGTATATGCATGTATTTTGGAGTTGTAGAGAGATGATCAGATTTTGGCAATCCATACACACTGCTGCACAGAACATACTAGATGTACAGTTTGATATGACCCGGTGTCTCTATCTTCTTAATGCCCAACAGGACTTTGTTCTTGATCCAGACAGAGAAAATGTGTTTAGGACTATCACATACTATCACTACCTACTGTGGGCTTCTAATTCCTCTCCTACATTTAACATGTTGATTTTCTTCTTCTTGAAAAGCTCACTTATAACATCTGCAAGAGACAGCCCAGGTTTGATAGATTGGTCTCCACTACACAACTATATTTCAAAACTGGACAGAGTGAATGGGGTGATTAGAGAAATGTGTGTATATACTGTATACTGTATATAATGTTGTGTAAGGTGCTGCAAAACAAATTCCTTGCTCGTTGTCTTAGCTAAAGCTGGAAATAGCTATGATCACAGATAGTGCTGCTGCAAATATGTTATTTTTTTGTTTTATTTATTATATTATTTATGTCTACCACATCTGAATGTGGAATGTGTTTTGTTTAAAACTTTAAATATTAAAAAAAAAAAAAAAAAACATAGTGTAAGAACACTTTAAAAGCCTCAAAGGATAAAAATATGCAACTTTCAAAACAAGTTATTTTTGGCTATCCACAGCAGTCAACTAGCTAGCTAGGTAGCTGTTACGCTTTCTAGCACATTCACTCATTTGTTTGTAAACAATTAACAAGCCCGTTAGCTACAACTTGTTCTTGTCAAAAATGTCAGAGTAGCTAGCAAGCAACAAGATGTGCCAAATAACAGTCTAAAAACCACTTGAGGACTAATAAATCAGATCAAGTCGCATGGCCAAGAATCAGATTTGTATCTGATTTCAAACCACCTACAAAAGTGGTTTGAAATGTCGATTGAAATATCTGATTCAATGTGCTTTTTTGGCTATTCAGACTGCAGGAAAAAGAACAGCTTCCAATCAGATATGCAAAAAAATGGGCTTTAGAACCACAAGGAACTCAAGTGAAGACTTTTTTTAACTACAGCATGCAATTTGTGTTTGTCCGATTGGAAGTGAACAGTTGACCTACTGATGTCAATGTGGACTGTTTTCGGTTGAGTCTCAGAGCAGTGACGGGCATCTCTTTAGGAGGTACAAGTGTGGTTTGATAGCAGAAACACCACTAAACCAACCATCCCTCAGAAAGGCTCACCAGACAACAACATCAATAAACCATCACATATAAAGATTCTCTCTGGCACTAATTGGAAGAGTTTTGAATGAGTTACCTATAGGTTTGCAAAAGAGGGAACTTTCCCCAAATTCCCTGTTTGTCCAGAAATCCTGATTGGAGGATTCCCCAATTTCCTGCTTATTCCCTCCTGATTCCAGGAAACGTCCAATCTGGGATTTCTAGAAAACCTGGGAATTTTGGGAAAGTTTACCAGAATTTTGCAAGCCTAGTTACCTGGAAGGGCTTGGCGCTGTTGAGGTAGAGAGTTTTCCTGTGCCACAGGTTGCCCTGGTCGCCATAGCGCACCCACAGCATGTGACCGTGGCCGGGCTTGGTGGTCCTCATGTACACGGCCAGGCGGAACACATGAGACCCAAACATGTGGTAGTGGAAGCGAAACACACAGGGGTGGCGGGGGCCTGTGGCGAGGCTGGGCATTCCGTTACCACGGTTCAGGGTAGGCTGGAACACTGGGCTGACCAGCACAGCCGTGTCCTTAAACTCCTGGGGGGCAGAGGACTCGATGTACAGGTAGTGACCGTTGACGTTGCCCAGGGTATGGTCCTTCCAGGGGCCAGTTTGGAGGGTGGGCGTTGGGCCCTGGATGTGCGTCCAGTCAAAGATGTCACCTCCCTTGTGGCTCTGCTCCTGGGTCCAGCTACACAGTCCCTGTTCAAAGTCACAAATCAGCTCCGCGGCTGAGAGAGGAAGAGATGGAGAGGAAGACAATATTGACAGAGAGAAAGAGTTTTCCTGTTATCGTCCCACAAAATATGGTGCTATAAGAGCCAAGTGCTTAGCCAAAACATTCATATTTTGTTGTATGTTCTAGTATCTCACACATATACTGTACATTCTATTTTGATTGTATGGTTGCCCATGTGTCTGTCTGTGTGAGTATGACTCACAGCAGTCCTCCTCGTCCGAGCCATCCCCACAGTCGTCCACCAGGTCACAAAGCTGCAGGTGCTCCACACATGCCCGGCTCCGCAAGCAGTGGAAGTGGGTGTGGCTGGGGCACTGCCCCGCCTCCACGGCTGGGGGCAACAAGCAGTTCTGGAAGCTGATGTCATCCAGGGCGGAAACTCCATCAAACACGCCCAGGCTGAGCTTAGCCAATAAGAACTGGAAGGGCTGAGTGATTCGGCCCAGCTGCACCGTGACCCGGTTCCAGTGGTTCCCTTGGTTATAGAGGGTTTGCCACAGCACGGTGGTGTTGTCCATGCCAGCGATACGCAGGTACATTTCTGCAGCCCCCACCGAGATGCCTGAGTTATAATGCCTGGGTGTGTGGGGGTAGAGAGGGATAATAGTTTGCGTCCCAAATGGCAAACTATTCCCTCTATAGTGCACTACCTGGCTCTGGTCAAAAGTAGTGCACTATGTAGGGAATATGTTGCCATTTGGGACGCAATCATTACATACTACTGGTACATAACAGCCATTTGACCAGGCTGATTTGCAACCCATCACAGTTTTCTGTTGAAGTGTACTTCATTTCTTGAGATGAGGTAATGATTTGTCCAGGAATGATAATGTAACATGCCAGACATTAAACGTGAACATTTCTGCTTGCTCTGGAGAAAATGAAATTGATAAACCCTTGAACTGCAATTTTCTGACAAATGTAGCGATTCCAATCATCCAAAGGAAATACACCATCTGTCTTCTGACAGGGATGTTAAACAGCCATAAAAGTGTCATAATGTGACCGATTCAGATGCACGTCTCACTACTGACTGAAGCTACGAAATGGGATATGCTCATAGAGCAAAAAGAGAGGGAGAGAGAGAAGAGCTAGTGAAATACTGCACTTGAACATCTATAACTCAAATTGGCAGTTTTAAACAGCAGAGCTTTAGATAGGCATGTGATATATCTACAGACCAATGAGTTCAGGAGAAATTCAGCTTTATCTCAATTCATGCCTATTTTCTTGAGAGAGACAGCGGTAAATATGTTGTATGTACCACAATGTCATGGTGCCCCATAGAGAAAGTGAGCTACTGCACTGAGATAATCACAAGCTATACTCTGAGGCACCCCAGTGTGGAAATAACATCAGGCCCATTACTGAACCATGAGGAATGGAATCTTCTAATGGCGTTTGTAAGATAACAGGGTCATCATCCTCACCAGAAGGTCATGGTGCACCCAGAGGCTGACTGGCGGTACTGGGGGCCCCGGAGAAAAGCCTTCTGGGAAATACTGCTACTGTTCTTCAAGACAAACATAAAGTGGCCTGCAATGAGAAGGGAAAGCTTTTCAAAACCAGAGGCAGAGGAGAACTTTACAACAGCATAAAAACCTGAAAATAGCAGAGCTGAGAGAAATGGACGGAGAGAAGGAAGGAGGGGGGAGAGAGGGAGGGAGGAATATAAAAAATATATCCCATATTAAAAAAAACATGAGGAAGAAGCCATAAACGTACAACAATTAACCTGACTACAAAAAATATATATATTTGAAAATGCAGAGGAGGAAGTGCACATAACGTTTGGGAGTGGGTGAAATACTGAGCAGAGGTGTGTGGTTTTTAATACCAGGCGGGGGAGATGTCGATTTCCCCTCTATTATTCAGATGGCTGAGAAAGCGTTTCTCTCTCTCCAGACGCCGCTGCTCTCTCCGGCTCTGTACTTACAGAATTACCAGCCGGGGCATTTTCTGAAGAAGTGATTGATTTAATCTGTGAGTAATATTATTTTATTCTGCCTCTTATTTCCAAACCGACAGTATCGAGCCGACACCACACAGCCTCTTATCGGGCAATCACACCTCTGTGCTTATTCCATTAGCTCGCTCTGTGGGGGGTGGGGGAGATAACTATTTTCAGACCGCAGTCGCGGTGTTGCCTAGCTCTGGTTCAAGGTGCTAGGTGCGATTTTCTGACACTGATGCTGTTAGGAAGCAGCACGTAACACCCTGGACCAGAGCTAAGTGTTACTCTGCTGTGTTTGGAGTGTTGTGTGGTCTTGTGTTGACAGCGACACCTCCCTCCTACCCTGGCTGCTGTTGGTGGAGTGGTCCAGAGGAGGGATCTGGCCCTGGTGGTCCAGTGGTACGGTCACTGCTGAGCCCCTGACCCAGTCGAAACCATCGCCCTGGGCAAAGCCATACTCATGCCAGCCACAAGAGTCACTCTCAAAGTCACAGAAGGAGCCTGGGTGAAGAGAGAGCATAAGTAAGTAAGTGTATCTCAAGCTTGCTTGTGTTATTCTCTGGGATTTCGGTGTACTTTTTAAACTGTAGTAACGTTTTACCGCAAAATAAATCAACAAGACAAGACAATGGATTCAATGGCATCTAGCAGAGGGAGGGTCAATGCCATCTACGTTCCAGTCAATGCATGGATTTAAATGCTTTCCTACGGTGAAATGCAATAGGAATGGAACTGACCCCCTTTCTGGGCTCTTGACTAATTCATAGCTTCGACTACATTGTACAATGAAGAAGTACTCTTACATCAAACGTCAAAAACCTGAAAGATCAAAACGTGATCATTACTGATATAGCCTACAACTGTAGCAGAAAAAATGATGATAATTGAAACTACAAAAAGACAGAAGCTTGAGCACAGCACCTGGGATACGCCCAGGGATGTTTATGGGATTTGGAGTTTGGTGTGTTTGTTACTTGGCATTTTTGGCAACAGGGTTCTTACGGCAGCTGGCTTCATCCTCCCCGCCAGGACAATGTGGGGTGAAGTCACACACCTTGCCCTCCTCAATACACTCCCCACTGACACAGGTAAAGGAGGAGGGGGGGCACAGAATGACTGGGGACAGAGGAACACTGTTATCTGGGTCTGGGAATGAAAGCAGATAAAGAACATAGAAAGGAAGGAATACACATATCACATGACAAGACAATGCTATTACTGGTAGCAGTACACAATGTGGACTAGGGACAGTGTAGAGGCCTTTCAGACAGTGTCCCAAATGGCATCTTATCCCCTATATAGTGCCCTACTATAGGCCCTGGTCAAAAGTAGTGCACTACAGTGACTTCAGAAAGTATTCACACCCCTTGACTTTTTCAAATTTTGTTGTGTTACAAAGTTGGATTAAAATTGATTTAGTTGTAATTTTTTGTCAACGATCTACACAAAATACTCTGTAGAGCTTTGAGGGCACTAAGTTGTTGAACACTGAGCTGTAGTCAATGAATAGCATTCTCACATAGGTGTTCCTTTAGTCCAGGTGGGAAAGGGCAGTGTGTAGTGTAATAGAGATTGCATCATCTGTGGATCTGTTGGAGCGGTATGCAAATTGAGTGTGTCTAGGGTTTCTGGGATAATGGTGTTGATGTGAGCCATGACCTGCCTTTCAAAGCACTTAATGGCTACAGACGTGAGTGCTACGGGTCGGTAGTCATTTAGGCACATCGGCTGCGGAGAGCGTGATCACACAGTCTTCAGGAACAGCTGGTGCTCTCATGCATGTTACAGTGTTATTTGCCTCGAAGCGAGCATAGAATTCTTTTCAGCTCGTCTGGTAGGCTCGTGTCATTGGGCAGCTCTCGGCTGTGCTTCCCTTTGTAGTCTGTAATGGTTTGCAAGCCCTGCCACATCCAACGAGCGTCAGAGCCGGTGTAGTACAATTCGATCTTAGTCCTGTATTGATGCTTTGCCTGTTTGAGGGTTCGTCGGAGGGCATAGCGGGATTTCTCATAAGCTGACGGGTTAGAGTCCCGCTTATTGAAAGCAGCAGCTCTAGCCTTTAGCTCAGTGTGGATGCAGCTTGTAATCCATGGCTTCTGTTTAGGGTATGTAAGTACGGTCACTGTGGGGACGACATCATCGATGCACTTATTGATGAAGCCAATGACTTATGTGGTGTACTCCTCAATGCTATCAGAGGAATCCCAGAACATATTCCAGTCTGTGCTAGCAAAACAGTCCTGTAGCTTAGCATCTGCTTCATCTGACCACTTTTTTATTGATCTAGTCACTGGTGCCTCCTGCTTTAATTTCTGCTTGTAAGCAGGAATCAGGAGGATAGAATTATGGTCAGATTTGCCAAATGGAGGGCGAGGGAGAGCTTTGCATGCGTCTCTGTGTGTGGAATATAGGTGGTCCAGAGTTTTTTTCCCCCTCTGGTTGTGCATTTAACATGCCGATAGAAATTTGGTAAAACGGATTCAGGTTTCCCTGCATTAAAGTCCCCGGCTACTAGGAGCTCCGCCTCTGGGTGAACGTTTTCTTGTTTGTTTATGGTGGAATACAGCTCACTCTGACTGTGGTGGTATGTAAACAGCTATGTAAAATACAGATGAAAACTCTAGGTAGATAGTGTGGTCCACAGCTTATCATGAGATACTCTACCTCAGGCGACCAATAGCTCGAGACTTCCTTAGATAGTGTACCAGCTGTTATTTACAAAAATATATAGTCCGCCGCTCCTTGTCTTACCAGACGCCGCTGTTCTATCCTGCCGGTATAGCGTGTAACCAGCCAGCTGTATGTTGATAGTGTTGTCGTTCAACCACGACTCCATGAAGCATAAGATGTTACCGTTTTTAATGTCTCGTTGGTAGTTTAATCTTCCGCGTAGCTCGTCAATTTTATTCTCCAAAGATTGCACGTTTGCTAGCAGAATGGAGGGAAGTGGGGGTTTATTCGATCGCCTACGAATTCTCAGAAGGCGGCCCGCCCTTTGGCCCCTTTTTCTACACCTCATCTTCACGCAAATCGCGGGGATCTGGGTCTGTTCCCGAGAAAGCAGTATATGCTTTGCGTTGGGCTCGTCAGAGTTGTTAAAGGAAAAAATGATTCTGCTAGTCCATGGTGAATAATCACAGTCCTGATGTCTAGAAGTTATTTTCAGTCATAAGAGACAGTAGCGGCAACATTAGGAACAAAATAAGTGAAAAAATAAGTTACAAACAAAGGAAATAAACAAACAAAAAACACAAAAGGTTGGGGACACACATAAAACATCTGCCTTCCTCTACGGCACCATTGATACACCATCCAAAATGTAATTAATGACTTCACCATGCTTAAAGAAATATTAATTGTCTGCTTTTTTATGTTTACCATTCTACCAATAGGTGCCCTTCTTTGCAAGGCAACCTCTGTGGTCTTTGTGGTTGATTCTGTGCTTGTGATTCACTGCTCGACTGAGGGACATTACATATAATTGTATGTGTGGGGTACAGAGAGGAGGTAGTCATTCACAAATCATGTTCAACACTATTATTGCACACAGAGTGAGTTCATGCAACCTATTATGTGACGTGTAAGCAAATGTTTAGTCCTGAACTTATTTAGGCTTGCCATAACAAAGATGTTGATTAGTTCTTGACCCAAGACATTTCAGCTTTTCATTTTTTTATTTATCTACATTTTTTAAACATAATTCCACTTTGAGATTATGGGGTATTGTGTGTAGGTCAGTGAGAAAATTCATAATTTATTCCATTTTAAATTCAGGCTGTAACACAACAAAAGTCAATGAGTCAAGGGGTGTGAATACTTTCTGATGGCACTGTATATAGGGAATAGGGTGCCATTTGAGACGCAGACTTCGTGATTCAGACAGAGCTCTATGTTATGTCTTGTACACATGCAGGCACTAACAGCCATGATATCTATCCCGTGCACGTTTTTCATAAAGCTCCACTCATGGGAAATCACTGTGCACTAAAGAGAGCTACCCTTAAATCAAGTCTTCATCCTCCATAAGAGTAAGTACATTATGTTGTTATGGCAGAGAGGATTTTGATTGGACCATGAAGTGATGAGAACCAATGGGAGCGTAGAGTTATTTAGATCAATATTGAGCCGTAGACTCTATCTCTTAATTGGACTGAAATTAAATTCTGGCTTTTATATGAGAAGTATTGGAAACACGATTAAATAAAATAGTCCAATTTTCAGATGGGTTCTGGCTGGATATTGAAAAAAAAAGGCCTCTCTTCTCATTTCTTTGAGTAAGAACAGTTACTCACAAACATTGGAAAACTTGAAAAACAGAATATACAGACATGTACAGGAAGCTCATGCATAGTTCCTCTGTTGCACTTGGATACTGTGGACTATAGTGCCGCCTGTGAGTTGTATCTATTCGAAATACAGTGGGACCATCAGGCTGTGTTTTAGAACAGACGGCAGGTCTATGGTAGCCTGGCAATCCAGACCGCATGGTACAACGCAAGCTGTCTACTTTGAGTTTTATATTAGTCAGGCTACATAAATGTACAGGAAGGTCATGCTTAGTTCCTCTGTTGTACTTGGATACTATAGACGAGTGGTTCTCAAACCTCTGCTCTGGAACCCCCAGACTATTCACAATTTGTTGTAGCCCTGATCTAGCTCACCTGATTCACCTAGTCAAGGGTCGATGATTAGTTGACAAGTTGTATCAGGTGTGCTAGCTCTGCAATAAATCAAATACATGGAGTGGCAAGGATCCCCTACAGGAGAGGTTTGAGAACTACTACTATACACTATAGTGACTGTGTTGTATATGTTTGAAATAAAACCATACGGTTCTGTTTTGGAGGAGGTATCAAGTCTATGGCCTGGCCCTAGTATCTTGTGAATGAATGGGGTAAAAAATAAAATGTCCCTTCCCCTTGTAGCCTTCGGTAATAATGACGCCTATCTTCTGGATCGACTCCAGCAACATGAGTTGTGACTGACAGAGAGATCCAGGCTGCGTACCAAATACCCCAAATACCACCCTATTCCCTACATAGTGCACTACTTTTAGTAATGCATTATGTAGGGAATAGGGTTGCAGAGATCCAGACTGAGGAGCCAGCAGCTAGAAAGACACCCATTCAGTTCCTCTCCAGAGCCCCAGACAAAAGAACCAAGAAAATCACTGGAACGGGTCAAAATAATTAATTTGGAGCAGCGTGTTCCACACACACATGCCCACCCACCCACCCACCCACTCACTCACTCACAATCATCCAAAAAGACAAGACATCCAAATCCCTTTAAACACACACAAAAGTACACGAGCATCTACCTAAGCAAAGTGGGTTTGTGTGTGTAAGTGTATGTATATATGTGTGTGTGTGTGTGTATGTGTGCATGCATGTGTGTCCCTTTAGAGATACACTGAGTGTACAACACATTAAGAACACCTGCTCTTTCCATGACATAGACTGACCAGGTGAATACAGGTAAAACCTATGATCACTTATGAACCCGAATTTGATTCAGGGGACGGGAAGATTTACAATAACCTGTTTCTGTCATGTTTCATCCTGTATCCATGGTTTCCGTTTAATCGTGGGGTATTATTTATGGTTCTAAGCCTATTACTTGTGACAAAGCACTGTATTTATAACCGTTGTGGGGAAATATTTAACTGCTGCAAATTTGCAGCCGAACTGGAGGGGAGATGAATAATAAAGAAGCCAATGTAACTGAACAAAATGACACGTGGTTAGATATAAAAGACGTGAGCTACATATCCAAAAAGGATTTTCTTGGCTAAAAACACAATAATTAGTTTCTAATCTGTTGTGTATTCCTATTAGGCGAAACTGTAATATAGAGTGCATTCGAAAAGTATTCATACCCCTTGACTTTTTTCACATTTTGTTACGTTACAGCCTTACGCTAAAATTGATGAAATCGTTTTTCCCCCCTCATCAATCTACACATAATACCTCATAATGACAAAGCAAAAACAGGTTTTTAGAAATACAGGTCGCAGTGGTGGGTAGTTCAGACAAAACGGATAGCATTGTGATAGACTGCATCCAATTTGCTGAGTAGAGTGTTGGAGGCTCTTTTGTAAATGACATCACCGAAGTCAAGGATCAGTAGGATAGTCAGTTTTACAAGGGTATGTTTGGCAGCATGAGTGAAGGAGGCTTTGTTGCGAAATAGGAAGTGGATTCTAGATTTAACTTTGGATTGGAGATGCTTAATGTATGTGTCTGGAAGGAGAGTTTACAGTCTCGCTAGAAAGCTAGGTATTTATAGCTGTCCACATATTCTAAGTGAGAGCTGTCCAGAGTAGTGATGCTAGTCGGGCAGGCGGGTGCGGACAGCGATCGGTTGAAGAGCATGCATTTCGTTTTACTAGCATTTAAGAGCAGTTGGAGGCCACGGAAGGAGTGTTGTATGGCATTGAAGCTCGTTTAGAGGTTTGTTAACACAGTGTCCAAAGAAGGAGCCAGATGTATACAGAATGGTGTCGTCTGCATAGAGGTGGATCAAAGAATCACCCGGCAGAAAGAGCGACATCATTGATATATACAGAGAAAAGAGAATTGAACCTTGTGGCACCCCCATAGAGACTGCCAGAGGTCCGGACAACAGGGCCTCTGATTTGACACACTGAACTCCTTCTGAGAAGTAGTTGGTGAACCAGGCGAGGCAGTCATTAGAGAAACCAAGGCTGTTGAGTCTGCTGATAAGAACATGGTGATTGACAGAGTCAAAAGCCTTTGCCAGGTCGATGAAGATGGCTGCACAGTACTGTCTTTTATCGATGTAGGTTAGGATATCGTTTAGGACCTTGATCGTGGCTGAGGTGCACCCATGACCAGCTCGGAAACCGGATTGCGTAACGGAGAAGGTACGGCAGGATTTGAAATGGTCGGTAATCTGTTTGTTCACTTGGCTTTCGAAGACAGGCAGGGCAGGATGGATATAGATCTGTAACAGTTTGGGTCTAGAGTGTCTCCCCCTTTGAAGAGGGGGATGACCGCGGCCGCTTTCCAATCTTTAGGAATCTCAGACAATACAAAAGAGAGGTTGAACAGACTAGTAATAGGGGTTGCAACAATGGCAGTGGATAATTTTAGGAAGAGAGGGTCCAGATTGTCTAGCCCAGCTGATAGAGATCCAGATTTTGCAGCTCTATCAGAACATCAGCAGTCTGGATTTGGGTGAAGGAGAAGCGGCGGGGGGGGCTTGGGCCAGTTGCTGCGGGGTGTGCAGAGCTGTTGGCCGGGGTTGAGGTGGCCAGGTGAAAAGCATGTCCAGCCGTAGAGAAATGCTTATTGAAATTCTTGATTATCGTGGATTTATTGGTGATGACAGTGTTTCCTAGCCTCAGTGCAGTGGGCAGCTGGGAGGAGGTGCTCTTATTCTCCATGGACTTTACAGTGTCCCAAAGCTTTTTGGAATTAGTGCTGCATGATGCAAATTTCTGTTTGAAAAAGCTAGCCTTTGCTTTCCTAACTGCCTGTGAATATTGGTTCCTGACTTCCCTGAAAAGTTGCATATTGCGGGGACTTTTCGATGCTAGTGCAGTACACCACAGGATGTTTTTGTGCTGGTCAAGGGAAGTCAAGTCTGGAGTGAACCAATGGCTATATCTGTTCTTAGTTCTACATTTTTTGAAAGGGGCATGCTTATTTAAGATAGTGAGGAAAGCACTTTTAAAGAAAAACCAGGCATCCTCTACTGACGGGATGAGGTCAATATCCTTCCAGGATACACAGGTCAGGTCGATTAGAAATGCCTGCTCGCAGTAGTGTTTTAGGTAGCGTTTGACAGTGATGAGGGGTGGTCGTTTGACCGCGGACCCATAACGGACGCAGGCAATGAGGCAGTGATCGCTGAGATCCTGGTTCAAAACAGCAGAGGTGTATTTAGAGAGCAAGTTGGTCAGGATGATATCTATGAGGGTGCCCATGTTTACGGATGTGGGATTGTACCTGGTAGATTCCTTGATAATTTGTGTGAGATTGAGGGCATCTACCTGTAACGGCGTTCCTCTCTCTCTTCATAAGAAGAGGTGGAGTAGTGATCGAGCCAAGGCGCAGCGGGTTGTGAATACATGATGATTTATTAAATAAACAAAACAGACAAAGACGAAAACGAACTATACTTGATATAACTAACAAAATAACAAAACGATGTAGACAGACCTGAACAAACGAACTTACAAATACACGAAGCACGCTGACACAGGAACAGACTACATAAACGCACGAACAAACCGAAACATTCCCGTATGGTGTAACATCGACACAGACACAGGAGACAATCACCCACAAACAAACAGTGAGAACACCCTACCTAAATATGACTCTTAATTAGAGGAGAACGCAAAACACCTGCCTCTAATTAAGAGCCATACCAGGCAACCAAAACCAACATAGAAACAGATAACATAGACTGCCCACCCAAAACACATGCCCTGACCTAAACACATACAAAAACAACATAAAACAGGACAGGACCGTTACAGAACCCCCCCCTCAAGGTGCGAACTCCGGGCGCACCAGCACAAAGTCCAGGGGAGGGTCTGGGTGGGCAGTTGACCACGGTGGTGGCTCCGGCTCTGGACGCTGTCCCCACACCACCATAGTCACTCCCCGTTTCTGTCTTCCCCTCCCAATGACCACCCTAAAACTCACATCCCCTAAATAAACGGCCAGCACCAGGAGAAGGGGCAGCACCGGGACAAGGGGCAGCACCGGGACAAGGGGCAGCACCGGGACAAGGGGCAGCACCGGGACAAGGGGCAGCACCGGGACAAGGGGCAGCACCGGGACAAGGGGCAGCACCGGGACAAGGGGCAGCACCGGGATAAGGGGCAGCACCAGGATAAAGACCAGCACCGGGATAAGGGGCAACACCGGGACAAGGGGCAGGTCCCGGCTGATATACTCTGGCAGATCCTGGCTGAGGGACTCTGGCAGGTCTATGCAGACTGACGGCTCTCGACGCTCATGGCAGGCTGACGGCTCTCGACGCTCATGGCAGGCTGACGGCTCTCGACGCTCATGGTAGGCTGACGGCTCTCGACGCTCATGGCAGGCTGACGGCTCTCGACGCTCATGGCAGGCTGACGGCTCTCGACGCTCATGGCGGGCTGACGGCTCTCGACGCTCATGGCGGGCTGACGGCTCTCGACGCTCATGGCGGGCTGACGGCTCTCGACGCTCATGGCTCGCTGGCGGCTCTCGACGCTCATGGCTCGCTGGCGGCTCTGGCAGATCCTGTCTGGTTGGCGGCTCTGGCAGATCCTGTCTGGTTGGCGGCTCTGGCAGATCCTGTCTGGTTGGCGGCTCTGGCAGATCCTGTCTGGTTGGCGGCTCTGGCAGATCCTGTCTGGTTGGCGGCTCTGGCAGATCCTGTCTGGTTGGCGGCTCTGGCAGATCCTGTCTGGCGGGCGGCTCTGGCGGCTCCTGTCTGGCGGACGGCTCTAGCGGCTCCTGTCTGGCGGACGGCTCTAGCGGCTCCTGTCTGGCGGACGGCTCTGTAGGCTCATGGCAGACGGGCGGCTTTGCAGGCTCATGGCAGACGGGCGGCTTTGCAGGCTCATGGCAGACGGATGGCTCAGACGGCGCTGGGGAGACGGATGGCTCAGATGGCGCTGGGGAGACGGATGGCTCAGATGGCGCTGGGGAGACGGATGGCTCTGGCCGGATACGGCGCACTGTAGACCTGGTGCGTGGTGCCGGAACTGGAGGCACCGGGCTAAGGATAAGCACCTTCCTACTAGTGCGGGGAGCAGGGACAGGGCACACTGTATTCTCAAAGCCCACTCTATACCTGATGCGAGGTACCGGCACTGGTGACACCGGGCTGAGGACAAGCACATCAGGATTAGTAGTAGGAGAAGATACAGTGTGTTCAGGGCTCTGGAGACGCACAGGAG
Organism: Salvelinus fontinalis; assembly: GCF_029448725.1. Classification (NCBI taxonomy): domain Eukaryota; kingdom Metazoa; phylum Chordata; class Actinopteri; order Salmoniformes; family Salmonidae; genus Salvelinus; species Salvelinus fontinalis. Next base: position 31,370,799 of record NC_074671.1, on the reverse strand, counting down.
GCTTTGTGCGTGGTGCCGGAACTGGAGGCACCGAACTGGATACACGCACTACAGAGAGAGTGCGTGGAGGAGGAACTGGGCTCAGGAGACGCACTGGTAGCCTAGTGCGTAGTGTAGGCATTGTAGGTACTAGGCTGGGGCGGGGAGGTGGCGCCGGAAATACCGGACCGTGGAGGCGTACTGGCACTCTTGAGCATTGAGCCTGCCCAACCTTACCTGGTTGAATGCTCCCGGTCGCCCGACCAGTGCGGGGAGGTGGAATAACCCGCACCGGCCTATGTAGGCGAACCGGGGAAACCATGCGTAAGGCCGGTGCCATGTATGCCGGCCCGAGGAGACGCACTGGAGACCAGACGCGTTGAGCCGGCCTCATGACACCTGGCTCAATACCCAATCTAGCCCTACCAGTGCGGGGAGGTGGAATAACCCGCACTGGGCTATGCACTCGTACAGGAGACACCGTGTGCTCTACTGCGTAACACGGCGCCTGCCCGTACTCCCGCTCTCCACGGTAAGCCTGGGAAGTGGGCGCAGGTCTCCTACCTGCCCTTGACCCACTACCTCCTAGCCTCCCCCCAAGAAATTTTTGGGAATTACTTACGGGCTTTTTGGGCTTCCGTGCCAGACGCGTTCCCTCATAGCTCCGGTTCCTCTCTCCAGTAGCCTCTGCTCTCCCCAGTGCCTCCAGCTGCTCCCATGGCTTTTCGGGCTTCCAGCCACGTCTCCTTGCTGCCTCATCAAACCACCACTCCTGGGCTTTAGCTGCCTCCCTCTCTTCCTGAGAGCGGCGATTCTCTCCTGCCTTAGCCCAGGGACCTTCTCCATTCAATATCTGCTCCCAAGTCCAGAAATCCTTGTTTTCCTGTCCCTTACTCCAATTACTCCGCTGCTTGGCTCTGGAATGGTGGGTGATTCTGTAACGGCGTTCCTCTCTCTCTTCATAAGAAGAGGTGGAGTAGTGATCGAGCCAAGGCGCAGCGGGTTGTGAATACATGATGATTTATTAAATAAACAAAACAGACAAAGACGAAAACGAACTATACTTGATATAACTAACAAAATAACAAAACGATGTAGACAGACCTGAACAAACGAACTTACAAATACACGAAGCACGCTGACACAGGAACAGACTACATAAACGCACGAACAAACCGAAACATTCCCGTATGGTGTAACATCGACACAGACACAGGAGACAATCACCCACAAACAAACAGTGAGAACACCCTACCTAAATATGACGAGAACGCAAAACACCTGCCTCTAATTAAGAGCCATACCAGGCAACCAAAACCAACATAGAAACAGATAACACAGACTGCCCACCCAAAACACATGCCCTGACCTAAACACATACAAAAACAACATAAAACAGGACAGGACCGTTACACTACCTTAGATTGTAGAATGACCGGGGTGTTAAGCATTTCCCAATTTAGGTCACCTAACAGTACGAACTCTGACGATAGATGGGGGCAATCAATTCACATATGGTGTTCAGTGCACAGCTGGTAGCTGAAGGGGAGTCTATAACAAGTGGCAACAGCGAGGGACTTATTTCTGGAGATGGATTTGTAAAAGTAGAAACTCGAACTGTTTGGGCATAGACCTGGATAGTATGACAGAACTCTGCAGGCTATCTCTACAGTAGATTGCAACTCCACCCCCTTTAGCAGTTCTATCTTGATGGAAAACGTTGTAATTGGGGATGGAAATTTCAGAATTTTTGGTGGCCTTCCTAAGCCAGGACAAATGAGAGCACCTGGGGACACACAGGGCCTGGGTTAACCTCTACATCACCAGAGGAACAAAGGAGGAGTAGGATGAATGTACGGCTAAAGGCTATAATTACTGGTCGTCTAGTGCGTTGGGAACAGAGAATTAAAGGAGCAAATTTCTGGGCGTGGTAGGATAGATTTAGGGCATAATGTACAGACAAGGGTATGGTAGGGTGCGAGTACAGTGGAGGTAAACCTATGCATTGAGTGACGATGAGAGAGTTTGCATCTCTGGAGATGCAAGTTAAGCTAGGTGCGGTCTCCGTATGTGTGGGTGGTTGGACAAAGGCGCTATCTGAGGCATGTTGAGCGGGACTAGGGGCTTAACAACAGTATACAAGGCATATTGACATTAGAGAGAGGCATAAAGTAATCACTGGTGTTTATTGGGAGAGCTAAGACAACAATGGGTAAGACAACAACAGGTAAACAGCTAAGACAACAACAACGGGTAAATGGCGATAAATGGGCAGAGAGGGTCAGTTAGCTACACACAGGACCTGAGTTCGAGGCTGGGGCCGACAGATAAACAAAATGAATTACCGTGTTAATGAACAGTCCAGCAGGCATCAGCTGTGTAGCCTAGTGATCATAGGGTCCAATGAGCAGCAATAGATGAAACAGGGAGCCATTCGGTAGTCGTTACTACGCTAGGCGAGCGGGAGACACAGCGTTCAGAAAGCTAGCGGGCCGGGGCTAGCAGATGGGTCTTCACCGACATCCACAACGCAGTTGCCCGGGTGAGAGCACATCGGCCGAATTACGTCAACAGACCAGCAGACCAGTCGTGATGGATCGGCGGGGCTCCGTGTCAACAAAGGGTCCAGGCCTATTGGCAAAGAGGTATTGTAGTTGGTGTACTTCGTTTGTTAGCCGGGAGATGGGCCTAGCTTGAGGCTAGCTCGTGGCTAACTGGTGCTTGCTTCTGGACAAGGGCGTTAGCCACAATAGCCACTCGGTAGCAGCTAGCTGTGATGAGCCGGTGTAATGGTCCAGAGCTTGCGGCAGGAATGCGGTAAAAAGCAGTCCGATATGCTCAGGGCTGATATCGCGCTGTGCAGACTGGCAGGTATTATCCAGGGCTATCCGGGCTAAAGCGGCTGGCGTCTGAGCTAAAGGTAAAGACCACTAGCAGTGGCAAACAATGACTAAATAGCTAGTAGCTAATTAGCTGGCTAGCTACTGATGGCTAGCCTCTGATGGAGGTTCCAGTTAAAGGTTAAAAAAAATAGCAGATCCATACCACATTGGGTGAGGCGGGTTGCAGGAAGGTATATTTAATCCGAAAATGGAAAAAAGAGACTGAAATATATTGTAATGTATACAAAAAAAACGAAACAAAACTGAATATTTACACAAGACAAAAACAAACACGTCTTACTGCTACGCCATCTTGGATTCATCCCCACAGCAATGATGTCGCCACCAACATGCTTCACCGTAGGGATGCCAGGTTTCCTCCAGACATGATGCTTGGCATTCAGGCCAAAGGGTTCAATCTTGGTTTCATCAGACCATGTGCCTTTTACTGAGGAGTGGCTTCTGTCTGGTGACTCTACCATAAAGGCCTGATTGGTGGAGTGCTGCAGAGATGGTTTACCTTCTGAAAGGTTCTCCCATCTCCACAGAGGAACTCTGGAGCTCTGTTTAAATGACCATCAGGTTCTTGGCCACCTCCCTGACCAAGGCCCTTCTCCCCCGAATGCTCAGTTAGGCAGGGCGGCCAGCTTTAGGAAGTCTTGGTGGTTCCAAACTTCTTCCATTTAAGAATGATGGAGGCCACTGTGTTCTTGGGAACCTTCAATGTTGCAGAAATGTGTGGGAGGGCTTCAGCGAGATGTTGCTTTTTAAAGTGCATGCTGTCCATACCATCAATGTGGTTTCTAAAGCATCTTAAACAGACAGCAGCACCAGCAGAGACCGAGAGAATGTAAGTGAACCAGTAGCTAAGTGAAAGAGCTAACTTCCTACCTCAATTCTAACATTAGCTAGCTATAGCGCATTTAGCTCACGTCTTCCATCTAAACAACACTAATAAAACTAACCAAATGTAAACATGTCTGCCAGCTGTTGGGTGCTAACTGCTGATGATGTCATACTATATATAGTACAAGCCTATGGGAAAGAGTAGTTTTGGCCGCGACGGTGGTCACTGTTAGTTTATAGTCCTCGTGGTGTTTATGGGGGTTGCGGTAATTCGGTCGTTCTGTGGTTCCAGGAGAGTTTTTCTATACAGCCTGCTGAGTGTAGGATATACTGAAATATGACGCTTTGGGCATGGATCCGATCGCAGAACTGGTGGCATTTCAGAGAAGCCCCAGAGCCATGCTTTCTTTGTATTGTCGATTATGATCAATGGGAAAGTCCATTTCTTTATCTTAGGATCAATGTTGTCAAAGTTGCTTCTTGTTGAAGAGACAGCCGCTAACGTTAGCTTGCTATAGCTAGCTATTGTAAACCAGGTCAACTAATGGGTTAATAGTCCATGAAACTCAACTAGAAGTGCGCAAATCCTTTAGGTCTAGCCTTTAATTGTGAGTTCAATCATAGCAATCTCTTCAGAGAAACGGCGATAATTTACTGTCCATTCATCTTGAGAAGCAGTTGAATGCATTTGTGGACCATTTACTTGGTCAGTTTTTTTATGGTTTGAGTCTTCAAGAGGACAATTTCTTCAATGACATTTAAGTACTCTATTCTCCAGAGGTCTACTTTATTTGTTGGGACCGATCACCCCATGTTATGGGAAAGGACTGAAATATTGAATGTGTATTTGAATGTCCTTTTGTTATCTGAATTTAACTTTACTGGTGATAATTGATACTATAAAAGGGTGCACCTGATTTTATCTGAGATATTGAAATAGAAACTAATTTTGTTTGAGGCATTGAAATAGACCCATAGATTATGACCTAAATCAAATAAAATGTCATTGGTCACATACACGTGATTAGCAGATATTATTGCGGGTTTAGCGAAATGGTGGCGCTTCTAGCTCTGACAGTGCAGTAATATCTGACAAATTACACAACATATACACAATACACACAAATCTAAGTAGGAATGAATTAAGACTATATACATATGGAAGAGCGATGTCAGAGTGGAACGGACTAAGATACAGTAGAATAGTATAGAATACAGTATATACATATGAGATGAGTAATGCCAGATTACCCAGGGTATTTCAATACTGTTAATTTGTTTATGGTGAAATACAATTATTGTGATTTGCATTTTTTACTTTCAGAACTACAACTTTTTCTAAAAATGAACTAGTCGGCATTAGTACCATGTTAAAATTGTATATCCTGGTCTCTGGTCTGATCTTTTAATGCTAATCTCTTTACTGCTCTTCCCGAATCTAGTCCTTTGGTCAGTTTCATTGTTAGCATATTCCATGCTAAGCACATGCTACACTATCCTCTTCCTCCGTTACTGAATTAATTTGCGGCTATTTCTTTCTAGCTGGCAAAATAAGCGAGCTAGATTTTGTTTGTGTACTGCCATATGTAGATAACATAGCTAGCTCAATTTGTCATGTACAAGCTAGTTAATATCCTAAATCCTAATCCTAATAGCCGCAAGCTAAAACCGGGGAGACAGGGAAGAGAGAATTCACTTTCATCTCCTGCTGGCTTGCTAATGTTCACTCAAATACGTATTTCCAAATGTAATTGATGAAATAAGACTTTTATTCTAAAAAGATTGTAATTGTGTCAATATATGGTGAATATTGTAAAAAAAATCCTCACAGATGTTTTCCATACAAAAAAGTGAAGTGCCACTTACAGCCTACCATGTACAGTAGGCTACAGGCAATATGTTCCTCCACCATGTACTGTAGGCTACAGGCAATATGTTGCTACAGATGCAGGATCTTAATTTGAGCCAGTTTGCTACAGGAAGGAAATGATCCTGCAGCAACAGAAAATATGAATTATTATGAGGATTATAATTAAATGGACAAGTCGGAAATTTCAAAGTGGAAATCACAAACTTCAGAATCCTTTTTAATCCTGAAATATACTACAAATTGTACATTTCCTACAATAGGGTGATCAAATGAATGAATGATGTGTTTATAGCTCATAGAGAAATGTCAACATCTCATATGCTATGGATCAAAGTCAAGCTACTAAACTATAGCCTACTTTTCACAAGTGTTGATATAACACAGGTTCTTCTGCTCTGTCCAAGAGTGTTTAATTAAAACATGCTGGCATTATTCATAGGCAGTAAAGTTTAGTAGGAGTCGAGATGACCGACCAGACATACCTGAGAGAAAATAACACGGACACTAAGATGAAGTCACTAGCGTCGGGATCTTGCACCCGCCCCGGCGTTAGCAGATTGTGTGTTTTTACGTCTTTGACCAGGACAATTCCCAGGCTTGATGAGTCATAGCACAGTCGCACAGTTAAAAGTGGCACCACAGGAGCAAGAAGACAGATGGAGGCAGAGAGATAGCATGCCTGGGATGTCATTGACCTGCCCCATCCACTTAGACACGCTAAACTAGGCCCGGTGCTGGAGGCTAGTAGCTGGCCCTGCTGTGGGCAGACTAAGGGAACCACGCCTCAAAGCACCGCTTTAGGGGTGTTACGTTAAATGACAATACCGACTCTCTCTACACACATCAAACCATGAGAGAAGACTTTAGGGCCCAAAGGCACCCGACGGATGGTAAAATAGGAAAATCGATGGCGAACCTATGACCTCCATTTGTTTTATAGACACAGAGAAAGGGTAAGTAATACTATCGGGTGAATTATGTTGGTCGTAAACCGCACCGTAAAGATTCTATAGTGTACTTGGTGCTGAGAAATATTGCTGTAGTATCATGTGAAAAGAAAAGGTCAAAAA